>NC_050176.1:12748282-12988282 GCF_008315115.2 Sander lucioperca
ATATTGTTATAGCTAGAGTAGTGGTTGTAGGGGTTGTTAGCACTGTGCAGTAGGACAGTATACTAAGTTTGGGGCTATTTCATCAAGGTTAGACAACAGAAAACCGGACCTACACCACAGCATAAAATGGCAATAAACTGTGTGTGTGTGTGTGTGTGTGTGTGTGTGTGTGTGTGTGTGTGTGTGTGTGTGTGTGTGTGTGTGTGTGTGTGTGTGTGTGTGTGTGTGTCTCAGGCCATGTGTAAGTCACCCAGGTTAAGCATCATCTGCTGAGCAAAGGCATCGCCATTCATCTTAGGTGTATACACCCACCCACACATACACAAACACACACACACACACACACACACACACACACACACAAAGTGCCAGAGGTGTCCTTCCCATAATGCTTGCGGGGTGGTCGCTGCGGTGTGGTCAATGCCACAGCCACTGTTGCTACAACAGACAGCTTTTTTGCTGTGGCAGGCTGTATTTTTATGGAGCAACCGAAAGAACGCTGACAACTCAAGAGCAGAGCTGCTTACGGTTACAGTGGAGAGACAACACACACACATACTCACACACAAACGCACACACACACACACACACAGACACACAGAGGACGGGACATGGATGGAAGAAGATGAGAGAAGTGGTGGAGATGAGTAACATACGGCTAGAAGAAAAGATAAGAAAGTGGGGAGAAAAGAGAGTGAGGAGTTTGTGGGATAGCAAGGTGAAGACAGGCTAGGTAAGAAAGGAGGAGAAGGGGGAGGGGGGGTGGTGGTGGTGGTGAAGGAGGACTGAAAGAATGCTGACGTCTCCAGAGCTGATTAGCGTTACAGCGGAGACATCACACCCACAGCCGAGAAAAATGCTGAGTATGGAGGGAGGACGGGGTGGGGGGTGGGTGCAAATGACAAGGGAGAAAGAAGAGAGGAAAAAGAGAGAGGCAAGTGAGTAGGAAAGAGGAAGAGGAGGGAGACAGAGGTGGGGATGGAGCGAGGAACGCCGATGAGGAGGAACAGGATGGGGGGGGGGCAGAGAAGGAGGAAGAAGAGGGGGTGGGAAAGCGTTTGTGTGAAAATGCATCCTCAACACATTTGTAAGAGCTTAGCTGTTGGGTACGAAGGGGGGGTGTAGGGGGGAGAGAGAAAGAATGGAGGGAGGAATGGATGGATGTGGATTGGGGTCAAAAAAAAAACCTGAACTCAGCAACGACCACGACTAAAACCTCCAATTAGAAAAGTTCTGAAGCTGATCCAGTGCAATGAAACTACTGCTGACCATCTCTCGCTCTCTCCCAACCTTTTGCTTTCTGTCTAACACACACACACACACACACACACACACACACACACACACACACACACACACACACACACACACACACACACACACACACACACACACACACGCACACACAAATCAAGTCCTGGAAAAAGGATGAAAACGAGAGTAATAGTGTGGCAGAAGGTGAACAGAGTGATCATGGGGTTTATAAAGATAGATTAAAGAGCACAAGGAACTGCACAAGACATAAAGCATGACTCCTTTTTCTTCATGTAGTGCAGACAAACAGGATGATGAACTCTGTGTGTGTGTGTGTGTGTGTGTGTGTGTGTGTGTGTGTGTGTGTGTGTGTGTGTGTCTTCAGACAGAGCTCTAATTAATCTTGTTTGAGAGCACCTTTTGCTCCAGCCACTGCCGCCACACAGAGAGGACTTTCTTAGAATGAGACCGTCTACTTAAAGCTGGTGGCATGCTGCACAGACACACACACAGAGTAAAATAAACAGCCAGATTAGACGCTTCAAAAACGACCCAGGGGCTGGTGTGTGTGGGTGTATGTGAGAATAAACAAGCTAGCATATAGAGAATGATCAAGAATAGACTCTACAGAGCCACAAGTCAGTGGTGATGCAGTGGCAAGTCTGTCTTTATTGAATAAACCAACATAACAACTGCCTTAACTGTGCCTCCTCCCTCAGGCAACTCTCTGAGCAATAATAGAACACAAAGTATGGCAGCCGAGTGAGGCGGTGAAGACACAGAGAGGACATGATGGAAAGACTTAAAGAGAGCAAAATGTTGGGACCGTGAATTAAAACCTTGGAACGCCACAATACTGGGCTCCTGGCTGCAGTCCACCTTGGCTTTGTTATAAAATAAAATAAAGGAGGGAGCAGTTCTCATTGATCTAATGTGGGCCGAGGGTGTTGAGGGAGTTGGTAAATAATTAACGATGAGCACTGTGTAGAGGCTAATTGAGAATTAGGAATCAGATCAATGATAATGGCAACCTATAGAGAGGGGGCAGGCTCATAGCAGATACACGGGGGCCATGAAGAGAGGGTGAGGAACTGAAGAGAGAGGAGGAGAAAAGACACCCCAGTTTCAGCCGTGCGTGTGGAGAAGGAGCAGGGGGCTATTATCTAGGAGGTATGCAGAGCGTGAAATAAGCATGATAACACAGACAGAGAGGGGAGGAAGAGGAGATGGAGAAAACACAAGGAAAAGAATTGCAAAGAAGCAAGAGCCTGGCCCCTCATATGCATATTATAATATACTATGGCAGGAGAAGAGCGATCACTTTCACACTTTTCTGAGAGTTCAAAAAGGGTATTGTGTGTGTGTGTGTGTGTGTGTGTGTGTGTGTGCGCACGCTGGTTAAGTGTGCGCTAGATAGTGTTTGTGCAAGTGTGTTATTAAAGGCGAGAAAAAGTCCTGCCGTCGACACGTTTTTCCCATTCCAGGTAGTAAGTCGGAGTGTGATGACAAATTTCCCAACACAAGCAAAAAAAACTGCACTGTCAGGCAATTGAGCTCTGGCTCTTCTTTTTTTTCATAAGTGCTTTTTTTGTAAGAAGAGAGAAAGCATGTAACATAGGTTAAGTTGTGTCTCTCTCTCTCTCTCTCTCTCTCTCTCTCTATCTATATCTATATCTATATCTATCTATATATATATGTGTGTGTGTGTGTGCGTGAAAAACAGAGGGCTGTGAGGGAGACCGCGATAAGTTAAACGACATGTTACGTTTATTTGCCCCAGAAGCTATACATCCCCCCCGGTCAGCAGTACCAAAGCCCGTCTACGGAAAGCCGTTCCACTCCCTATTAAGCCCCATTGTAGCTACTTTGGTTGCAGTTCCACCAGAGTTCCACTGGGGGTGATCACGGTCCAGTGCTAAATGAATGGGACCCTATGGAGCTAGACGGCTAAATTTGTCTCTTTCGCCTGATTTTTGTTGAGAAATCTCAGATTTGATTGTAGTTTTTGCAAGTTCAACATGGATTATAGGTCGAAAGTTGAATGAACGAGTACTTATGCCCTTTCGATTTGTTACAGGTTGAGTCGTTGTTGCCCATAACACGCTAGCATTCTGCTAATGAATGCTGATTGGTCAGTGAAGGACTGATTACGATCGGAGATCCCGCTTGACGGCATCCGAAGCAGAACCAGAATGTCAGAGTGAATATTTCGGCGTGGTCTTTAAAACATTAGCAAACCTCTTTCTAGCACGTGTATTGACAGGGAGAGTCTAACCTGTCAGCTGTGTTGTCGATGCCTCGAGAGAAAAAAGGAAGCGACTCAGAACTTGCCGTAAAGCAGAATCTCTGGCCGTATATGTGTATGACGTCATTGACATTTTAAAAGGCTTTTTAGAACAAAAAAGCCACTTTAAAAAAATCTAACACCCAGCAGTGTGTATTTTCTTAGCCTCCCCTTTCAAATGCAACATTCAAATTACTAGACAAAAAATGATATCCTGAGAAAAGTGGATTTTGAGGGGTATAGCTCCATAGAGTCCCATTCATTCTGCACTGGCCTGTGAGCGCCCCCTATATGGAACTCTGGTGGAACTGCAACCAGTTCAGAAGCCGGAAGTAACGAGAGAGTGGAACTTCTTCCCTTATTAGAAATTCTTTGGCAGTACTAACTCGAGACAAAGAGAAAGTTTTGGTTCAGCAGCAAAGTAAGTGTGGTGTGACTCTGTGTGGATGCATTTGTCATTATCAGTCTCATGAATGAGGAAATATCAGAAGTGTATAGTTATGTCTAGAAAGGAACAAGAGGAGATGTGTTTGTAGCTCATGGAGGGGTCATGGAGAGCAGCGGCCTTTTGCACTGGGACATTCCTGGTGACCATTTTAAGGTTTCTCATTTGCTGCCACTCATTTAAGATGGTATGACAGGCATTATGGCACACAGAAAATACACACGCACAGGACCATTAGTATGTGGGCACACTCTATAATAATGTCTCTTTTCCTTCATACAGTTAGTTTAGTTTGTTCCTCTGATTGCCAAACATTTATAACACGACATCTTCTAGCAGCACACATACAAAACCAAAATAACCAATTATGTGATTTATACTTCTACGTTTATGTAGAAAAATTCAAATTAGACGTGCCTCAAAAAAAGCAGAAGAAAGCTAATAACTTAAAGTTAATCCTGATAAGACGTTTGTGTTTGTGCATCATAAAAATGTATTTTTGTCTTTAATCTTACTTAATAGTATATTGTTTCCAGTACAAAGGACAACAGAAATCATAATGAAACTAATTTTTTACTTCCGTTTTTGTTATCTTCCAGGTTTGTCAGCTTTAGAGCTGAAAGAATAGGTTGATAAATCAATTAGTGAATCAATCGAAAAATGAATCTACAGCAAACTTGTTCTTTAAGAAAATAGGCAAGGCAAGGCAAGGCAGCTTTATTTGTATAGCACATTTCAGCAACAGGGCAATTCAAAGTGCTTTACATGAAAACAGATTAAAAAAATTTAAAACAGATAAAATACAAGAATAAAAGGTACAGTGCAGTACCCATTTGAAAAATGGGTAATTTTAAACCTTGTTAATATTGATGACAATGTGTTCAAACGGAAAACGAGCCATATTTCAGGAAATAAACTTGTCCATGATTCTATTGAGAGACTTCCAGCTGACAGCAGTGTCTGTGAGCATCACTGGCCGGCCAGCAGGGAGGCGATCCCGGCCGCCACCAGCTGGCTGTCCCGTCAGACTGAAGCTTCTGACAACATCGGAGAAAATGTGCAGTTGGCCATCAATGTTTGTTAAAACTGCCCATATTCAAACTCTACACAGTTAATTGCTCGCATAAAAAAGTCTCAATAGTGAATTTAGTGGTGAAATAGCAGACAGAAATTGTAAGAAGTTTCCAGTTGTTTGCTGCTGCTGCTACGGCAAACTCCCGATCTAGATTATAGAATCGATTGCTTTTTTATAATTTCCATCTGCTATTTCACACACGTTTTCCGTTTGAACACATTGTCATCAATATTAACAAGGTTTAAAATGACCCATTTTTCAAATTTGGATATCGTTTCAAAATCGGAAATCAAATGAACGAAAAAGTACACGGGCTATACAAAAGACCGTCAATCAGGAGTGATTGTTGTGAGTACGTGTCGGAGAATAGCGCGGACACGCTCCTCACACTGACGCACCACCCGGAGAAAAAAGTGAGAGAAAGAAAAAGGAGAGGTCGCAGTTCGGACGATGACTACCCGGTTGAGATTGTGTGTGTGTGTGTGTGTGTGTCCTCGAGATCTGACAACACACAAACACACGTAGCAGAGCTACCCACACCCATGTTTGTACTGTTGCTTAATTAAATAAAACATCAAAAGAGAGAAGTTGTCTCCGTCCGTGTTTTAACAGACACACCTGGGGCGAAGTTGGAAACCAGAATCAGCTTTAAATACAGTCCTAATCTAGTCCTCACTAACACGGGCCCAATTATAATATCTACATGAAAACTTCACTGTTGTTGCATGAAATGTTGTTTGTGTTTAGCCTACATCATCAGTTTCTATCATGTGAAATAAGAGGCTAAGCCAGCCTGGTGGCCAAGCTGCAGACAGATGCTCCTCAACAGTGTGCTCCCCAGCAGTCAGCTCCCCCTGCTGTTCATAAGGTGCCTCTGCACCCCTTTCGTTTCAGACCCTCCCACCAGCCTTTGGGCCACGCCTCCTCATTTACATTGACATGTGTCAAGTCCAAATGAAAAGCCAATGTTAAATTGAAATCGAAAAGCCAAATATTAAATCCAAATTAAAAGCCAATGTTAAATTGAAATTCAAAAGCCAAATATTAAATCCAAATTAAAAGCCAATGTTAAATTTAAATTCAAAAGCCAAATATTAAATCCAAATGGAAAAGCCAATGTTAAATTTAAATTCAAAAGCCAAATATTAAATCCAAATGGAAAAGCCAAATGGAAAATGAAAAAAAAAAAAAATAATATTTTTAATTTGATCAATGGAAAATTTTAAAAAATAATAATATTTTTAATTTGATCTTGCTTCGTTTTCTCTTTGGACTTTCAATTTCTCTTTGGACTTTCAATTTGAATTATGAATAAATATTTCCTCCATAGGTGTAATGGTTAAAAGGTTAAGTCAATTATACCTAGGGTTGCAAAGGGGCGGAAATTTTACAGTAAATTTCCGGAAACTTTCCATGGAAAGTTTAGCTGGGGAATTTTGGAAACATTCCAATTTGGAAACTTTCATGGGAATTAATGGGAATAAATGGGAATAAACTGGATATTTTTAATATTGCTTTCCATGGAAAGTTTAGCTGGGGATTTTTGGAAACATTCCAATTTTGATTTACTATGGTTAGTGGGCTATACAATTAACACACATAGGTTAATAATAGCAATGGGTTATGTATTACCCCAAAAAAAAGGACATTCAACTGAAGTTGCATTAAATCAGGATTCAAGATTCAAGATTATGCTGCAAGATGTTTTTTTTTCCCAACTACATTTAAATTCCCTGTTACAGACTAACAGTATTATAACAAGCAATATTAAAAATATCCAGTTTATTCCCATTAATTCCCATTTATTCCCGTTAATTCCTGTTAATTCCCATGGAAAGTTTCCAACTTTGAAAATTCCCAGAATTTTGCAACCCTAATTATACATATACATATATATCTATTTTGAGTCAGAACAGCTCTGATGTAAAGTTTCCAAACTAGGCTTTAATGTGAACAGGGAAATGAGAACTCAGCAGAGAACTGTTGCTGAGCGGAACTAATGTAATGCCACAGGTGAATGCAAAGAGCTGGTGCCACATTTGAGGCACTCACATATCTTTGTGCCCTCTCTTTTATCCTTGGCATTGATCCACACTGTGTGTATGTGTTTTTTTTATTTAAAAAGGTTTAAAAATTCATACCACAATGCTGGGATCGTCACACTGCAGTTAAAAAATGCTGCAATTTGGCGCATAGAGATGATGCAACTGGCAGACAACTGCTGGTATCGATACTCCTGTTACCAGGGCCTTGCATCTCCACAGCTACTATTCTCAATATCTCAACACTGCATGCAAAACAAAATCACTGCTCTGGTATGGAGTGTATGTGTTTCTATTTGTGTATGTGTGGAAACAAGTAGTCTCCTTTAACTAGGGCCTTCTCAAAAACCTCCAAAATAACTCAAAGGTCCTTGGAGGGAAAACATGAGAAGTTGACTCAGATTGCTGATCACAGAGTTGAGATTTTTGGTACAGAAAAGCAGCTTTGTAATATTGGTGTTTCAACAAATTTCAGGACAGAAGGTTGGATCAGTAATTTGAGCTACTGAACTTAAACATGTTTTCCATTTCCAAATCCTTTTGACTTCCCTTGCAATGGGATTTATCTTGCTTCGTATATTTTTCGGTTCTCAGTGAGGTTATGTAAATAAGGAGTCAAGACACTTGTGGAGGGAGGGTACATCTCACACACACACACACACACACACACACACACACACACACACACACACACACACACACACACGCAAGAAAAACAGTGGAGCACAGCAATGATTATGCACCAGATCTGCTTACACCATATTTCATCATTACTGTGGAGAAAAAACACTCAACTATTGATCTGCCCCACTGCTTCCTTTTCTCTCTGCCTCTCTCCTCTCTCTCTCACCCACTCTCCCATTCCGTCTTTTACTTATCCCTTTTTACGTCTCTCCCGCTCTCAGAAATTTGCAAACATAACAAGACTTTTTTTTAAATGGATCCCAGTAGTAAACAAGACCATAAACATGCAGTACTTAGAAATGATCTCCACAAACACGAAACTCTCTCTCACACACACACACACACACACACACACACACACACACACACACACACACGAGGTGGACACAATACTGTGAACACCTGTGCAAACTAATGCAATCCAGTACTATAACCCTGCAATAAAGGATGGCTTTGTGAATTTTCTTCTTTAATGCAAATCCCAGAGCGCAGATGGATAAAGAAACAATACAACAGGAACATGTTACTAATGTAGTCTATATCGACGACGTTTCATTTCTGGGATTGTTCAGGTGCCGCCGGAAATTCCGCCGGATGTCCCTCACCTTCCGCTTTCTTTGTGTTTGTGTTGGCATTGTAAACTCCGGTGGATTTCTGAGGACTATGGTTAACTGCTCCTCAGATCGCTGCAGGGTAAATCCAGACATCTAGCTAGACTAGCTGTCCAATCTGAGTTTTCTGTTCTAAAACAACTTTTGAACGAGCACTTGTTCCACCAAAACAAGTTCCTTCCCGAGGCTATTTTGCAGAGGCACCGTCATTGTGTCCTGAGCTTAGCGTCGCCCATGACAGTTGTGATTGGTTGTTTTTTTTTTTTGTAAGATTATTTTTTGGGGCATTTCCCTTTATTGACAGTGGATATACCGGAAAGGGGGAAAGAGATCCCCCATCTCTTTCCCCCATCTCTTTCCCCGACACGCAGCAAAGGGCAGCGGGCCGGACTCGAACCCGTGCCGCTGCAGGACCCAGCCAACATGGGGTGCAGCCAACATGGGGTGAACGCCCCCACTGGGTGAGCTAGAGGCCGCCCCAGTTGTGATTGGTTTAAAGAAATGCCAATAAACCAGAGCATGTTTTCTCCCATCCCAGAATGCTGTGTGGACTCGCCACACCCTCCTCCGCAGCGCTGTTGAGGGAGGTCTGGCAATGCGAGGCTAGTTACAATGTAATGCTGTACATTAGGACCAAAATATCATTAACCACCACCTTAAAATTATAGACTTGAATGAACACCTCATTGACAGTTGAGGTTGGGTATTGAACCGTAATAACTTTCACAATGTGTCCGTAGCACTGAGTTTCAAAAACTGTCGAGTACCAGAATGCTTGCTCAGTTTCTTAGTCTTGTTTTCCTATTTTAATAAGATATTTCCTGGGTGATATTGCAAATTTACTAATTTTAGACTTTTCATTCAAGGAAAGTTATTGTATGGCTGGTCCGTGTTAAGACAACATTAACGCAAGCATTTTACCTTGTTTCATTAACGAGAAGGTTTGTCAAAAAACACTTTTATATTCTTTAAAGTATACGCTATGAAATAAAGTGTTGTTTTGGTACGTGTATCAGTACTGAAACCCAGGTACTGTAAATTATAGGCACCGGTATAAAAAGGTAACGATACTCATCTCTATTGGAAATCAGTAAGACAAAAGGTGAACGTTATTAGCTTCACAAGGGTAACATTTATGGCAAGGCTGTGATATTGTATTGCATGTTTGTAAGTGCCCATCGCTTGTAAACTTTCAATAAAACTAGAGCTGAAAGGATTTATTGATTGACTGATAAGTCAAATGACAAAAAAAGTCTGCATATGTCATTATAAACCAAATATTTAGTTGTTTTTTGGACTTTTGGTCATACAAAGCAAGGCATTTGAAGAAATCACCTTTGGTGACGGTCATTTTTTTTAACAATTTCTGACCTTTCATAGATTAATTAGTTATAAAACACAAAACAGACAAAGCTTTTAAGACGCTAATCCAAACTAACAATTATTTTCATCAGTGATTAATCTGATGGTTATTTTCGCAATAATGAACGTAAAATGCCAAGCGATAGAGAAAAATTTCCATCACAATTTCCTAAAGCCCAAGCTGACATATTTGTTAGTTTGTTTCATCTGACCAGCAGTCAATATTATATGTATATGTATTCAGTCAATATTCACATTTGAGAAACTTGAACCAGTTCTTTTTTTAGCATTTTGCTGGGGAAAAAAAGAGACTTAAACAATGGTTGCAGATTAATTCTCTAATTACTAATTGATATATCAACTTATTGTTTCAGTTCTCAACATGAGGGCATCTCTTCCTCCCAGTATAAACTCCTGTCCTATCTTTACTTCATCACACGCCTAGAGGAGGTTTTTAGTGTTATATAAACTTGACCCCTGTACATGCAGGGAATCAAACAAGTGTACATGAGCACTCACACACAAACACAATCCTCTGTCCTCTGTTACTTAGGACTTCCTCCTGAAGAGTGAAGCATCGGGGCAGACATTGTTAAAGGATAGAAAGAAATCAACCGCCAAGTGCAAAATGTTGTAATGGCCAACTGATAGTCAAATCACCTCCCATTGCTACATCATTCTACATATTGCAAGACACACACACACACACACACACACACACACACACCTTAGTGCTTACTGTGCTCTCTCTCTCTCTCTCACACACAGCCCCTACAGCAACTAGATCTTAGCATCTTATAGGCCTAGGTGTTTTATATCTCCTGCTCTCTCACATGCACACACACACACACACACACACACACACACACACACACACACACACACACACACACACACACACACACACACACACACACGGCAAGGCAAAGAAACTAGCTGTGGTAAGTAACAAGTGAAAACGCCATCTGTCAAGCGAGAGCGCATTTGCTTCGCCTCAGCATTTTCAGGGGAATGCCTTGAAGACAAAAAGGTCCTTGTTCTCAATCTCTCCGCAAATCCCATCTCTCATTCTTCCTCCCTCTTCCTTCATCCCCCTTGCTCCGCGCGCCTTGCCGCTCCGCCACCATCAGCAAAGTTGCACACATAAGCATTGGTCAGCGTTCAATTACCGTGAACACCAGGGAAGGATGGGGAAAGTACTTGACAGAGAAATGCACTTCAAGCACTGATTAAATACTGATACCAAGTATAAAAAACTTTAGCCCCTTGGTTGTGTGTGTGTGTGTGTGTGTGTGTGTGTGTGTGTGTGTGTGTGAGTGAGAGAGAGAGAGAGAGAGAGACAGTAAGGGGGGTTGCTCTTCTCTCCAATACAACTGTTTCATCATTATGACCCTCTATTACAGTACTTGCCAACTTGCTTACTACATACTTTTGATACACTCCGCAGAGTGCTGACTCTAACTAAAGCTGCTGATATGGAGTCATTAGGGGGTGAAGTTTCTGTTTTTCTTGAGCCCACAGAGCTTCCCTATTACTCTTCAGTGTTTAAGAGTTACAATAATCATAGGTTGCTACCAGGCAGCAGATAATGGCCCATCTACAAGAAATCAATCAAGGATATTCTGTTGCAATGCATTAGAGTTCATTTCTTTTTTTAGCCCCTTATGTGGGTTCATGAGCAGTCAATGTGCAACATTAACTGACATGGGAATGCCTCCTAACCCATTAGTTTTTCTCCAAGTATATTTAATATTTACACACCAGGATAATTTCTGATTTGTAGACTTTCAGACAAAAGGTGAGTGAGGTCACTAAAAAAAATATCAAGGACAGTATCACTGCTTGTCTGCTTGTGAAATGTTTTATTCAAGTCATAACCCAAAAGTATAAAGAGGTTAATAAACTAAATAATTTACAGCATGATAGTTACCATGCCTGTGTGCACATTCTTCCCATTTGCCCTAAATCCACTTTGACTGAAAATGTATTTGATACCACTGATTAACCAAACCTCACTGAAAAAAAATTACAGCAACAAAATTAGCACTGACATTTTAAAACGCACATTCCGCAGCCCACATAAGCTCTCTTTATCCCCTAAATACGTCAGAATCTACTACATGACCGGACCTATCTATTTCAGAGCCAAACCCCCCAATACAAACCCAGCTCTGCCTTCCCTCGCGCCAGACCTTTGTCCGCCCGCCTACCGCCGGTGCCATGTTGCCATGGCTCCCTCATGCCTCCGCTCTGCTCGCGCAAACGTTGAGAAATAACAACGTTGTGATGAATCAGCATCTCTGCCGCGAGCCCAGCCGGTCTACAACCGGTCACACCAGGAAATAGACCAATTCTCTCTGTTTGAACCGACAACACAAGTCACTTAAACGTTAAAATGTATCACCCGATGTGAATAGATAGCTACATGAACAGAAGGCCTGTCGTTAGAACAGCGTCTGACACAAAGCAAATGTCAAAACAGTCGCTGAAGCAGTCACTGCTGCCCTCTCACTAAAGGCTAGACTCTCCAGCTAGCCGCTGGGCGTTTGACAGTTATAAATACACTACGACAGCACAGTTGTTTATTGTTGTCACCGGCTTTTTATTCATTACACATTTTACTTCTGTCACACCGCCAACTCAGCAAGCAGCGAGTGGACGAAAGGTTACCTTACGAGTCCGTATAACCACTCGCAAAACAAGTAAAAAAAGAAATCCCAGCACACACACTTAACGAACAGCTGATTGCACATCTTACCTGTAAAGAAGCAACACAAGAATCGGTTTGTGAAGCGACAGCGGGAGGCTTCCAGTTTGTGTCCACCGCTGCCGCTTCAGCACCCCGAAGAGAGGACAGTCGGGGAAGCTAACGTTGAGGTTACGTGTTGTTTTCGAAGGTTTCCGCTGTCCTAAGTTGTTGCTCTACCTTAAGGTTTATCCCTAGCTCTCCTTGCGTTCACCTTTCTAAATATCTAGCCATTTAGTAGCCATAAAACAAGGGAATCCCCGGCCATACCAACGGCAAAGAAAGCCGACTTGCATTCGGACTCCCCGCACGGTCTTCTAATTCCGACACATGGCTTCTTTTTTAAGCTTGACAGCCGTACGCAACGAAACGTACACCCCCTTTGTCTGTGTTAGTATGAAATCCCCGGTTGGTCGGTCGGCGTGATTGTTCGCTCGAACAGACCCGGTCTCTCGGAACCGTATGTGCAGGTGTGGATGACGAGTGGATCGTGATGATTCAGCACTACCAGACTGCTGCCCTTTAAACGGCAGCGGCGTTGCTGTGAGTTCGGCTGAGCAGGACAACGCAGCGGCAGCGTCGCACAACGGAACAAGCGGCAACACAAGCGCGGCGATAACGGCATGGCAGCGGCGGTGGCATTGCACACTCAGCAAAACAACACCTCTATATTCAGCACTTTTAAAGCAATTTTAATTTTGATTTCGACAAAGCTGACTCACCACAAGTCAAACCGGCGCTTTTCGCCCACCGCACCTTCGAAGGTTAGGTTAGCCGATGGTTGCTCGACCCGCTGTGGAGACAGACAGTTGGAAAAATGTTTTTTCCGCTCACGCCTTCTCGCAGGTCTACATATATCCACTCCTTCCTCGCTTGTTTTAGTCTATGGTCGGAGGCGCCAGACGTCAACTGATGTTTGGATCACATGGTTTCATTCATGAAGGATCTACGCAACCCGTATTTAAAGAGACATGAGACACTACTACGCTGTGATGGACTGTTGTTAACAACAGTCAGTGTGGAAGGGTGACAAGACAGCCCCACCTCTGTGCATATTTCTAAACTTAGCTAGCACTTAGAGCTAACATTTGAAGTACTTGATTGGCTCCAAAAATAGTAGGCTACAGAGTGATGGAATTAAAAAAAAAACATCTGATGCTGTCATTCTTATTGATTACCATCAGCTTTGGGAAAGTTATATATTTTGTATGTAGGCTACATGTATTAAATGTGACACCAGAGTTGAAGATACTGTGATTTTTTTTTATTTATTTATTTTAAACTTTTTTTGTGATTTCATAAAAGAAAAATACAGCTCTAAAATTGGGCTACATGCTTTGTATAATACATGTCCTGTTTTTTAAGCTGATGACCTTAATGACATCTAACTGACATGTAGATCTATATCACGGTTGTACTTCCTCTAAAAGAAGGATGTGATATATATCAGACATGAGGAGGTCATGACTCAGGTTCCAGAGAACACATTTTTCACTTTCACAAAAACTGATATATATGTTTCCCATTTTTCCTGAGGCCATGAGGTTGTAAATAATTGCATTTAGGATGCAACAGTATGACACTTGGGGGGGTCAAAATAACCCTAACCCTAACCCTGTTTTTCATAGGTTTCATATACTAACTGACTTTACAGTAGGCCTAATTTTGCATTTTTGTCTGGTTGGCAACTTTAAAATCCCACATTTTTAATCTGCTTTTAATTCAGAAGCTAACTGAAAGCCATAAACCTGTATAAACGGATCACACACAATCCATCCTCAATTACAGGACAATTTAAAAATAAAACTATCAGGACCAATTTACAGTAGTTTATTAATACTCCATTTCCATTTCTGAGAAACTAATGCCTTTCAATACAAGACAAGAAAGCACTCAACCATTGGCAGCCTATTTCTGGATAATGCCGCTTAGTTTATGATAAAATAGCCGGTATTACATATTCAACGACTGACATCTCCACATCTGTGTTCACAGGCCTTTAAGAAATCAAAGCAAATCTCCGCCAGGCTGCAAAAAGTGAAGATTAGTTTTGAAATACCACCTAAATATTGTGTGGTATATTTAAGAAATAACTCTTATTTAGCCCAAATGTAATCATACAACCTGTATGCCATACATACATCACATACAGCCACTGTATGGGTGAGGTTAAGAATTGTGATTTCAGGATTAGTCATTTTTTATCCAAAGGAGCTCCAGACATTTTATCATGTGTCATGATGTGTTTCTTATTATTTTATGAAGAGCCGCCCTTGCCCACACTACCGATGAATGCAAGCTCGAGGAGATGCAGCATCCTGCACATACTGTATGAAGAAACGCCAGTAAAAATGCTCATTATACTGGTAGCATGTAGGCAGTGGTACCACTAAAAGTAACTAAGTAATTTACCCAAGTACTTGTGCTTTACTTGTAATTCCATTTTGTGCCACTTTACACTTTTAAGGTGTACTTTTCATTTATCTGACAGCTTTAGTCACTTTGCAGATTGTATCATTTTGAAATGGACCATTCTGCATAATAAGCACTTTTACTTGCAGTGCTTTCACGTGTAACAGAGTATTTATACACTGTGTTTTTTACTACTTTTACTTAAAGTACAAGATCTGAGTACTTCTTCCACCACTGCTTGTAGGCCATCACAGAGGCTAACCATTCTTGATGTGTCAACACAGAGGCAGTGGTGAAAAGTAACTAAGTACATTTACTCAAGTGCTATGATTTCGAGGTACTTAGTATTTTGGACTAGGAGTATTTTGAGCTGACTACTTCCATTTTAAACTACATTATACTTGTACTCTAATACATTTTCAGATGGAAATATTGTACTTTTTACTCAACTACATTTATTCAACAGCAATATTTCACAAGTTACTTTGAAGTTTTGAAGAAGGAATTTGAGTTTTACATGCCAAGCACTTTATCAGTTAATAAAATATAGTTTTTATACCAGAAACTGTCAAATAACAGCATGTAAAGTAGTTCACCTCGACTACAGATACAATAAATAAAATGCTGCGTTTATGTTAATGCATCAGCAGCGATAATCAAATAATATAATAATTAACAATATGGTTATTATAACATTCTGAAAGACGCATTTCTGTATAATATGTATAACTTGTAGTGCAGCATCCTTTTAATTAAGTAAAAGTTCTAAATATGAGGACAGACCATATTCACCCACTCCAACACACCTGTGTGCATGTCTGATTCCCAGATAAGCATCGGTAGACCAAAGCTGTCTGCCCAGGAACTCTCTATACTGTACATTGCACACTGGCATTAGAGGGAAGCCCATACTGCAGATTCACTCAATGTGTGGTAACTGTCAGCTTCCTCTTTCTGCGACCGTTTCACTAGACAGCTGCACCAAGCTGATACTGTATCAGCCCGGATATCTCTCTCTCTCTCTCTCTCTCTCTCTCACACACACACACACACACACACTCGCTCGTCTCTCCAAGTTTTTCATTTTAGAGGGGGTTAGGTGGATGTTTGGTGGTGGTGCTCTTCCATCTATTCACTCATCTTGGTTTCTGGCACTCCCCCTGGCCTTGATACCATATGCAAACACCCATGTTACTGCAAAGGTCAGTGATTACATTGATTGAATAGAGATGACAGGGAGCATCTGGCCTACCTGTGGATAGAAATCCCATGCTGGGCTGGAGCAAGCACACACATACGCACACACACACGCACATACACACACACAACTTTCCACTCAGGATTATCTGCCATTGAACTGCCATTTTAGACCCACTGCCGGTGTCAAGATTATTGACTCAGAAGCACATCGTCTTCACCTTAGGTGGAAGAGAGGCGCTCAAAGCTGCCTGACCGACGAAAGGTAACAGAAGTCTAATAATGAGAGGCAAATGGAAGTCACTCCAGGAATGGCTAATCTTAACGGACAGAGGCAGGAGCATGCGGAGAATAACCTTTCACAATAAAAAGAGGGATTACCGAGACACTTCAGCAGCTGAGGAAAAATCGTTGAACGCACAAATAAACAGCCCGAGTGCAGTAAGAGCACGCAGGACTCAATTTAATCAAGGGACACTGGTGTGTGTGTTAGTTTAAGGAAAATAAACTAATCCTACAACAGCAACAAATTGTTCAATTATAATGAGGACATGGCTCTTCACAAACCATCACTTTTCTTCCATCATTTTTACTTTGCCATTATGCACCTGTGTGTTGACTGAATAGACCCACAGGCCTATCTCATTCCAACACAAAGTGGCATCTGTTAATCCCCAATGTAGCAGCCTGGAGCGTAAGAATGGGCCCAAATATATAGACTTGAGTACTTCACAGACTTCAATTCTGCTGCACTTACTGCAATCTCATAACATACCCAAATGTAATTGCACTTCTGTCCTCTTATCACACCGATTCAGAACTCATTGATATTTTGTTTCTAAGCTTGCAGCACCCAGTGGTGGAAAGTTACATTTATTCAAGTACTGTACTTAAGCACACAGAGGTAGTTGAGTATTTCAGATTAAGATTTCACATAAAAAAACTATGGCAATCTTAAGAAATACAACATATACATGCAAATCTAATCTTTCTGGCTTGTGACCACTTACCAAAAAAGCTGTGTGCAATTGAGGCCCCTAGACCCCCCCGCTTTATACTTTTCAAATTGTTTTATTTAAATAACCAGTTGAGGCCCAAAAAGGTTGAGAAAAGTAAAAAAAAGAAAGAAAAAGAAATTGATTTCATCTCAAGACTCCAGATTTACCTGGTGACACTTTGGAGGAGTCTGACCCCTAGTTTGAGTACCACTGGACTAAACTACCAAACTATAAATAAATGAGTTACAATTCAATCTCAAGCACCTACAACAGTAAAATGGCACTTACATTGATTTACACACAGAATAAACCGTATTAACAATCCAATAATGTCATTTATAATAATATAACAGTCACAGGGGATATTTGAGTTCTTTTACTTTTGCAGTATAAATCTATGAGTACATTTAGCTGATAATTCTTCTGTGCTTTTAGTATATTTCAAACCCCAGTTCCACTGAAGTTGGGACTTTGTGTGAAAATGTAAATAAAAACAGAATACAATGACTTGCAAATCCTTTTCAACCTATATTCAATTGAATACACTACAAAGACAAGATATTTAATGTTCAAACTGATAAAACTTTGTTTTTTTGCAAATATTCATTTAAAAATTACTCAGTTTGAATTTGATGCCTGCAACAAGTTCCAAAAAAGCTGGGACAGGGGCATGTTTACTACTGTGTTACATCACCTTTTCTTTTAACAATACTCAATAAGCGTTTGGGAACTGAGGACACTTATTTTTGAAGCTTTGTAGGTGGAATTCTTTTCCATTCTTGCTTAATGTACGACTTCAGTTGCTCAACAATCCGGGGTCTCCGTTGTCGTATTATGCGCTTCACACTGGCCACACATTTTCAATGGGAGACAGGACTGGATTGCAGGCAGGCCAGTCTAGTACCCGCACTCTAACTATGAACCCACGCTGTTGTAACACGTGAAGAATGTGGCTCAGCATTGTCTTGATGAAATTAGCTGTCTTGATGAAAAAAACTTTGCTTGGATGGCAGCATATGTTGATCCAAAACCTGTATGTACCTTTCAGCATTAATGGTGCCTTCACAGATGTGCAAGTTACCCGTGCCATGGGCACTAACACACCCCCATACATCACAGATGCTGGCTTTTGAACTTTGCGCTGATAACAATCTGCATGGTCCTTTCCATCTTTGGCCCGGAGGACACAACGTCCATGATTTCCAAAAACAATTTAAAAAATTGGACTCGTCTTTGCGTCAGTCCATCTCAGATGAGTTCGGGCCCAGAGAAGCCGGGCGGCATTTCTGGGTGTTGTTGATATATGGCTTTCGCTTTGCATGGTAGAGTTTTAACATGCACTTGTAGATGTAGCGACAAACTGTGTTAACAGACAATGGTTTTCTGAAGTGTTCCTGAGCCCACATGGTAATATCCTTTACATAATGATGTCGTTTTTATTGCAGTGCCGTCTGAGTGATCGAAGGTCACGGGCATTCCATGTTGGTTTTCAGCCTTGCCGCTTACTGTAAGTGCAGAGATTTGTCCAGATTCTCTGAATCTTTTGAGGACTGTATATGATGAAATCCCTAAATTCCTTGCAATTGTATGTTGAGAAACGTTCTTAAAACGGTTGTACTATTTGCTCATGCAGTTGTTCACAAAGAGGGGAACCTTGCCCCATCGTTGCTTGTTAACGACTGAGCCTTTTGGGGATGCTCCTTTTATACCCAATCATGACCAATTAACCTGTTCACCTGTGCAATGTTCCAAACAGGTGTTTTTTGAGCATTCCTCAACTTTCCCAGTCTTTCGTTGCCTCTGTCCCAGCTTTTTTGGAACGTGTTGCAGACATCAAATTCAAAAGTTGGTCAGTTTGAACATTACATATCTTAACTTTTTAGTGTATTCAATTAAATATGGGTTGAAAAGGATTTGCAAATCATTGTATTCTGTTTTTATTTACATTTTACACAACATCCCAACTTCATTGGAATTGGGGTTTGTAAATGCAGGACTATTTGTAATGGAGTATTTTTACATTACTTTTTTCTAAGTAAAGGTTTTTCCTTTCCCCACTGACGGCACCATCATGTTTTTGAACTTGTAAGTAATAATTACGTGAACACCAATAAAAGGGAAGAGGAGATGGCTGGATCTGCAGAAAAATCCATGATTCCACTCACTGATCATACGTCCTGCTGAAAGAGAGCTTCTAAAATTTGGCTGCGTTTCCCCTAGAACAGCCAATCACAATGCATCTTCAGGCCAGTGAGGAACAACACATTTACCTCTTTAAGGCATATACACAGATACAGATTTTGGGAGAAGAGGAATCTGATTGGGAAGAGACTCGAGAGGCAGTGATGTACCAGAGGAGACAGAATGTTGGAAACGTTTTTTGATGAGTGGGTGAAACACGTAATCGTAGCACTACAGCTAATACCATTTACCAAAAAAAGTGAGGTGGTGTAGTCATATTTGATGTTCGTCCAGGGTCAATTTTAAGGCACTCTCAACCGGCAGCTATGTGAAGAGGGTAATACGATCTTAGTAGACACGTGCAATTGTGTCAATTGATCATAGGGCGCCATCTGTAGGCAAGGGTGCATCTAATTCATTATTATTATTATTATTATTATTATTATTATTATTATTATTATAATAATAATAATAATAATATATATATATATATATATATATATATATATATATATATATATATATATATATATATATATATATATATATAAAAATAATTAAAATAATGAATTACTCACTGATAACAGTCTGGTTAGCTCTAGGACAAACTATAACTAAAACAAACACGTACTACAGAGTTGGAAAAATAAATAGAGCTGAGATAATGGAACAGCATACAAAACAACTAGTAGTAGTCAGTGCAGAGTACTGAGAGTCAAACCAGACTCATTCAATTCAGGGACAAACTAGCTTTGGAACTAAATTATTTGATTCTGCTTCTTTAATATTGACTTTTTGACCAGCACACCAACTCAGTGGTTAATATGCCAAACAGAACAATACATAACAAACATTATGGGGGATAAAAATGTAACGAATACAATTAAATACACAATTAGGACGGACTGGTGTAATGCTGTTACATCATTATCTATATTCTTGTTTCTTGTGTAAATGAATATCTTGTAGGACTTCCAGGTAACATCGCATTCCTTTATGAGAGAAAATGTAAAAAAGTGCCTTCATATTATAAAACATTTGGGGGTTAAGATAACAGTTCAAGATTTGGGTTTTAAGACCCCATAAACAGAAATTCAACAAAGGGATCTGAGGAAACTGTTGACATCAGAGATGTTTTAAAGCTTGAAATGACCTTTATATGAAGAAACAATATATTGTGCACCCCAGGTTCAAAGGGAACAATGTTCCTAATGTGCTAGAAACCCTGTTGTAACATTGAAGACCATAGTGTTCGTATACAACAATTAAAACAACCAAAAATAAAGTCATTACATGTTTTTGTTCAGCCATTGTCTTTGTTAACAATATAAACTGTTAGCCAAACAAAATATAATTATTAGCACAAACAATAGAAGGGTACAGGTACATTTACATTGTGGCTTCATTTTTGTTTTAAAGAAAGACATCAAAAACATTAAAAGCTTGACGGTATCCCAGCAGCCATCTGTTGCCTGGTGAGTACCAGGATCCCACGATGGCCCACTGGTTCATTACCGTTTAACAGCCCTAGATAGTCTAGAGCCTCAACACGGACAGACAACAGATTGTAAATGCACTTATTTCTCTTCAGTGTGCATCTGGATTTGTGTAGTAAGTAAGTATTTCTGCATCACAACATAATGCTATAACTGTGGGCAATGCAACCAGAATGCACCTGTGCTTATGTGGTGGTGACACCAGCAGGTCCACTGTCCGCATGTAACTCAAATAGGAATAACTTATTTGCTTTTATGTAAAGGGATTTGGATGAGATTTCGGATATAAGATGCAAGTATGTCCACGTGTGTACGCACACATTGGTGCACTTATACCGGTGATGTGTTTGTGTGTGTGCCTGCCTCAGAGTACTCAGTTCTTCTTTTTCAAATTGGGGCCGCGATTGTTGAACAGACTGAGCCCCGATTTGCCGTTCCCATTAGCCACTCCGCCAACTGTGACTCCGGGCTGCTGGAGCACCTTGTCCAGTGTAGTTTTCTTAATGGCTGCTGGAGAGATGCGCTCCTGGTCTGCCAGATACTGCAGCTCCCTGTGAGAGGAAGGGAAAGTGTTTAGATATAAAATACACATGTAGGTGTGTATGTGTTTATCAGTTTTCTTTCAGTGTTACAACCATAGACATAGAACAATATTGTTTTATATCTATGGTTACATAATGTTATATATCTACAATTACAACTATAAAGCATGAAGACACTATATACATTTATTATACAGCCGTTTATGAAAACTCATAAAGTCGTAATTACACGACTCTGCAGAGCCGTCTGTTTTACTGAACTCAAGCGAACTGTCATCCGCTCTCTCTCCCCTTTGAGGGTAAGCAACTTTAACAGTGACATGACGCCGTCACTCGCGAAGTCATGGCAACGAAATAAACAACAGCAAGTATAGCAGTTTCTCACACAGTGACAAACGGCGACCAAAGCCTCGACATGAAAACTGCAATCACGCGGGTCCAATGAAATATGACAGCTACAGAATATTGGAACGTTACGGACACTGAATTTGATGAATTTACTGGGTATCAGACCCCTGATGGGACAAGAAGCTAACGTTAGGACTCCTCGCTGCAGGAGACGATGTATTCCTCCGACACGGTGTATTAACGTTACTGTTCAAAACTTTTTCCAGGTTAGTTAGTGGGGGTGCATACCGCGCAAAACCAAAATGAAAAAAAAAAAACGTAGTAATGTTCCCTCAGCATTTTGTTTTGTTGCTAAACTGTGTGTAAAATGAGCGGTGTCGTTAAATCACCCATTTCAGGTAACGGTATTCTATGGTACCGTCTATTTGCTGGATTTTTCGAAGGGAACGGTAGCTAACGTTAGCAAATAAGCCCACACTGAAGGCGACATTATTGTTCATATGTCGGCACTCTTTGGTAATGAGAGTAGTAGTGGTCATAGTGAGTGAAAATGTGATGTGAGATGCATATTGCAAAATGTGTTATGCATCTGGAATTGTTAATTAACTATGTGTGATATCCATAAAGCTGAACGGACTCGTAGTAGTTAGTATGTTATTCTGATCCAAAAACTCTCTGAGAGATAGGACAGAGAAGGGACACTATTATATACTGAAATGTAATTGTAAGACATATGATGCTTTTGAGAAACGATTGCAAATAAAGCGAACTGTTGCTAAAAATTAACTACACGCTGTTTTCACTTAGGTAACGTTACTGTTGACGTTCATTGACATTTGATAGACTAATCAACAACACCATGACAATTGAAATTGTTGGGGGATTTGGGACCTAAGAACAGCAATAGGTGAGAAAAGCTGAGAAACCTGGTTTTGCTGATTGTGTAGAGTCATTTGAGGTGCAAAGCCTCTTTCCGACCAAGTAGTTACAGGAACGTAGTTATAGGAAAAGTCCACTTCTAAACAGTTCTACCAACTACTCTCCCCCAAAACCGTTTTTTCCAATTGCATTCGCACTGGCCAAGTGGCCATAGGGACTCACTGGTAGGAGGGGTAAGGGAGTGATGCAAGCACCGCAACGGTCTTTATAGCGTTAAAATCAGAAAACAAATACACCAAAAAAAGTATGAACTAAATACTAAATCTAATGTATATAGCATATTTGTCATAATTTAAACAAGTCTCCCCCGAAGAGAAACGTATTTCTCTCTCCCCCGCCTCTGCCTGCTGCGCTGTGGACGTGTGTGTGTGTGTGTGTGATGGCCAGCGAGCCGCAGGACACGCTTGTGGAGTTTAACTCCGAAATAAAAGCCTCTTATTTACGAGCGCGGTCTGAGAGACCTCCAGCTTACAGCGGGGTCTCTGAGCATGACTGGCCGAGCGACGAGCTAGCGGCCGGGGCAGGCGCCTGCTGGCTGTCGCCTCACTTCATGGAGCTTCTCAACTCCGAAAACTTTGAAGCAAATTGTCAATTCGGCATCAATTTTTGCAAGACTGCCTATATTCAAAATCTAAACAGTTAATTTCTCGCCTAAAACGTTGTCAGAAGTGAAATTAGTGATGAATAAGATGCTGAAAATTGTTAAAATTGTCCCGTTGTCGGTCTGTCTGTACTGGAAACCCGACCCTCGTTCACCTAGGTCCATATGCTGAGAAGGGAAAAGAGAAAAGACCCTGCCCTGAAGTAGGAGCTGAAAGAGTTACAGGAACTGCGAGCAGAGGGACTTAATAAACCCCAAATTGGTCCAGTCGGAACACGAGAAAAAAAGGGTTCTAGGAATTTTATGTTCTAGGAACTGCAAAAATCCCTCCGGTCGGAAAGCGGCTATTGTCTCACCTTGTCCTAATGCATGAAGCCTCCACCGCATTGATCAAGAGACTGCGGAAGCCGCCGCTCTCCATGACGTGCAGGGCGTGGATGGTGGCGCCACCTGGTGAGCACACGTTGTCCTTCAGTTGGCCGGGGTGTTGCTCTGAGTCAAGCAGCATCTTAGCGGCTCCCTGAAGAGGAACAGGAACACGAGAAAGAACTTAAGTGGAAGGAGTTGAGGATTTATATGACACTGTAGGACACTGTATTGTTTACTTCTACATAGCCATGGAGTGCAGATATATCAGAATCAGCTTTATTGGCCAGGTTTGCGCAAATAAGGAATTTGACTCCGGTTAATCTTCGCTCTCAAAGTACAACACTCACTTAACTAGTGCTGCTGCGATTAGTGGACTTAGTCGACGTAATCGACCATTAAAATAAGTCGATGGCAATTTTTTTTGTCGACGTCGTCGTTTTACTATTGACTGCCTATTTATTTTTGGTCTCCTGTCTCAAACGGCTCGCTGTAATTCACCTCCACATCAGTCTGTGCGCGCCCTGCTGGTTAATCTGCTATCCTTTTTCTTCCCCGTCCACCCCGCCTTCACTGCTTTGATTTGAAAAATGGCGGAGGCTGGTAAAAGAGTGGTCTGTAACTTCGCCGTATGAGTTGAGCAGAGGCTGCGCAGTTTGACCAGCGGGCAGCGGCACGGCTGCGGCACGCCAGGCCACCGGATGGTGTTGCTAAGAACTTGCAATGTATAACTATTATCAGACCGGCCCTTGCGGCCTCGAAACACTACCAGCCCACCGGGAAAAGTCCCGACTCCGCCTCTGAACGTAAGTATATGATTATTTGATTATTAATGAAACGGCGAGCAAGTCTGTACTGTTTATTAACTCTTGACAAGTACAATGACTGTCTTTGGATGTTAAACAGGCTACTTAGACTTTGGCAGTAATGTTTTAAACCCCGCCATGCACAGAAGTGTAAACGCGAGCAGCTACACACAGCCTGCGTGGTGTGAGCGTGGGGTTTCTGTTGTGTGTCATCTGCGTGGATTTTTCTATGTCTTTACACACCAGAAACGTGTCTGACACGGCACTGCTGCTGTACACATGTATGTTTCTTGATTTACTGCACTCAAGCAGTAGTATACTTCATGTTAAACATAAATATATACTGATTTGATTACAGCAAAGACAACGTCGGCAGTATTGACAGCAAAATAGACTACAGAATATTTTGTTCTGTATTGACAGGTGCAATATTTGAAAATCGATCATTATTTATTGCTTTTTAAAATTACATTTATATCTGCATTTATATCATTTATTTAATTTGGTAACATTTAAGTTATTTATGGCACAGGTGACATTTTATGTTTTGGCCTTTCAGCTGAGTTCAAAATAAAATGGACGAAATAAACACTTGATTTTTTTTTTTTAATTATTCATTAAGATTAGTCGACTAATCGAAAAATTAGTCGAAAGATTAATCGTTAGAAAATTTGTCGTTAGTGGCAGCACTAAACAGTAGGAAATATAAAAACATACTGTTAAGTATGCAGTATAACAATACAATTTAGAAATTTACAAAATATATACAATAACAACTGAAGAGAGGGAAGGAATAGTGCAATATCAGTACAGTCTGAGATTTAAGATTTAAATATAAATATAGTGCAAGGCAGTTCAGTATTAATAACAATATTGTAATTGTAAGATTGAAAATATACATGAGGTAGATGAGCAGAACAGTGTTGATTGACTTTGTTCAGTGTAAGGGTGGGGACTATTTCTGAGCGTTGACGTATATGAGAGAGACAGAGAGAGATAGATATGATGCATCCTCAGCAATAGAAATGCTTTTGTCATCATTATGTGAGTGGTGCACACATGAATTGTAATGTAGAATCAATCACAAATCAAGTCCATCCAACATCGAAATTCTGAAGCTGTTAGACATATTTTCCCCATGACGACGAAAAAAACATCTGAAAAGACTCATTCAGAAAAAAAAAAAAAAAGGCAAAATGCTCATAAAAATGCCAAAAGGAGCTGCCATGATTGCAAAAACAGTTTGAAGTAAATTGTTTTCAGTAGTCTAAATTGTGATCAAAACAAGCAATATCTATGTTTATTAATCAGGTTGAAAAAAAGGAGCAATTACAAAATTCTGCTTTTACCAATCACCTGCAGAAAACAGCTACATGTTGAAAATGTATCCTTTAAATTTGTTTTCCTTTTGGCACCACACAGATTTAATATTTCCAGAGTTTCATAATTTTTAGAGATTTAATTCAGCAGTTATAAGACGGTAGAAATGTTTGGTGCATTGAAAGCAGCCCCTCAATTCTACTGTTTTCTGCCTCCAAACACAGACGACCACACACACAAACACACAACTCACCAAAAGGGCCTGAGCTCCAAGTCTAACAGCCAGTCTTCTGGGCAGACCCATCTTCACTCCTCCGTCTGCAAGAGCATCCAGGGCTGTGAATGCCTGTTTAACACACACACACACACGTTTGTTTCACTATCTTTTTGGGGACATTAACATAATGCATTCCCTAGCCCCCTTACCCTAACCATCACAACTAACCTTAACCCTTACCCTAACCATAACCTAATTCTAACCCTCAAACAGCCTTTACTTTTGGGCCCCACAAGGCTGTGTAGACCCCACAAGTATACTGTATTGGACGGACGGACACACACCTTTAGGCAGCCACACACCCACACACACACACACACACACACACACACACACACCATAAACTATGGGTGGGGGAAAAGTCGATTCTCTTTTGAAAGATTATGGCTAAATGCAGAAAAGTCAATAATCAGAAATGTAACCCCCCCTAACCTGTATGTTCGAGCCTCCTAGACGGGTGAACTGTAGTCTCGCATTGCTAGACCTATCTCCACAGGGCTGGAGTATAGACAACCTGGAATTCAGTTGCCTGCTTGTAGGTTAACGGTTAATGATCGGTCCGTAACCAATACACATCTTTTCAGCCATTTGACGTGACCGTATGAAGCAGGAATGATAGAGAATTGGAAAAAAAAAACAAGCATGGCAATGAAAGCCATTACCATACCTGGGCACCCTCACATGTTTTCTAAAGGAGACTTTCATTAGAGAAAAAAAACCTGTCACAAATGTGACTTTTTTTCCCTGCTATTGCTTTACCTATGTCTAGACCTCGAGCCTGAAAACATCTTAAAAATATTATCAGCCACTGAACGACGGAAAGGATTTTTAACAGCCAGCATAGTTTTGACTGCTGTGTATACAGCCATAAATTCTTTGCCGTTTGATCAACTAAGTCAATTAGCTCACAAAAAACCTAAGATAAGTAATTTTAAGTAATTCAAGTGAAAATATGAATCTGACCTGTGACGATTCCCTGCATGTCTTCCCCCCTCTCTCTCTCTCTCTCCCCTTTCTCACCTAGCTGTCCTGTCAAATAAAGGCGGAAAAGCCCAAAAAATAATCTTAAAATAATAATAAAAAGAAATAAATAATAGTTTAAGCTCTGGCTGGGAAGCCCAACAGCTGAAGATATAGAACACAAGTAATGGCAACCAAAATAGCACATCAGATCATTCCACCTCAATCCAAATAAGCTCTCTAAAGGCAAAAAGAAGAGTTTGGAGAGACATAAGACAATAATTTTGCTGTTTTTGTAATGAATCCATTGACTCAGCAGACTCCAATCTAGTCTATTTTAGGACAGAGGATTACACCCATTATTTCCCTTTTACTATGATTCTGCGTGTATGCATCACACCTCACATACAACCCTTTGTGACAAACACACCGCCCTGAAGTTACTTACGTAGGCCGGTCCACTGCCACTCAGCCCAGTGACAGCATCAATGAGGTCCTCCTCCACCTCCGTGCAGTAACCCACACTAGCCATCAGCTGCTCCAGTAACTTTCCATCCTCCACCTGAAATGAGGACAACATGGTAATGATGTTGTGGGAGAATTAGTTAAAGCAAAAAAGGCCCAGTTTAACCTTTCTGTGCAGATATCTGAGATACAGTGAAAAAACTGACATCCTAAAATAGGGGTGTAACGGTACGCAAAAATCACGGTTCGGTACGTACTTCGGTTTTAAAGTCACGGTTCGGTTCATTTTCGGTACAGTAAGGGAAAGAAATGCAACCATTAAACTGCAGGTTGTTTATTATTATAAACTTTTTTTTAACAATTGGTTTACACTTTAATGAAATATAATAAATAAAATATATATAAAATAAAAAAAGAATAAGAAAAATACTGCTGCAAAGTTCTCCACTAAATAAAATACTCAGTCTCAAACCAATATCACATAATAAAATATAATGAGAAATATAAATAAATAACTATGGATTACAGTGCAGCATTATCAATCCCGAGTATGGTCGTAGATCAGCTGCTACAAAAACACCAATTGCTTTCGTTATTGCGTTGGCCGATCGGAATTACCAGCAAAGGTCTGTTTAAATGCCAATGGGAGCTGCGTTTGAATTACGGTCGTTTTTTTTCCTTGTAGTAGTGATGTTCACACTCGCGTGATGCCTTTTCAAGTGCGTTAACAAGTTTGAAGTGTTGCCAGAAACATACCCGATCATTCCTGAGCAATGTCGGCACGCTGCTTTCGTCTTATCGACTAGTCTTTGTCCGTTGGACGTATTTCACTGGGAAACCGAAGTGTTCCCAAACAGGAGACCTTAATGATATGGGTGGCTCTTCAAGCTCTGGCTTGTCCGTACTGTCTATGGGCTTGTCTGCATTGGCCATGATGCTAGCTAGCGAGAGGCTGGGCTAAAGCGTGCCGTGTATGTTGTTGTACAGCGCGCGGTGTGTGATTTTTATTTTTTTCCCCAAACCACTTCAGCGGAAATCCCGCCCTGCAGTCGATTTCATTGGTTTAGGTTACAGTGACGGCAGGTAGGTGTAGAGATCAGTGTTTGGTATCTGTACAGTGATTGACATATTGACATGACCAATGAAAACTTTAGAATCAGCTGCAGGGCGGGATTTGCGCTGAACGCAGAGACTTCCGCCACTTAATATGTTCGTGTGGAAACACGAAAATTGACCTATGTTCCGCACTCAAAAGATTGCGTTCGGCCGTTCGGTGTACACGTGCACCGTACCGAAAGCCCTGTACCGAAACGGTCCGGTACGAATACACGTACCGTTACACCCCTATCCTAAAAACATATTTGACTCTGGTATCAACAATTCCTCCACTTTACCTCTGCGTGTGTCCCAGTGGCGTACACTGTAGCTCCCTCTCTCACCACCACTGGAGTATTAGTCATACACCTCATGACTTTAGGAGCTGGACGGTATTGAAGCAGCTTCTGTGGATAGGGGTGTAGAGGCGAGGAGGCAGGATGTAAAACTATTTTCTTTACATGTTTGGAAATCGGGCTGGGCGATATGTCCAAAATCTCCTATACTGGCTGATATGGGTCATTTCATATCTCGATAATGATATATATCATGATATAGCATGTTTTCTGGTAATTAAATAAATAAATAAATAAATAAATAAATAGTCTATGAAATAACCACATGGTAAAGCCTATTTTTGTGTACTGTGTGAAATAACTACTTGACAAATGAAAAGTACTGAATATTTTCTCAATTATTAGGAACTTTAGTGCAAAAGGAACATAACATGCAAGGATCAGAATATAAAGCATATATCATCATATCGCCCAGCCCTATTCTGAAGCATTCCAAAACAGCTTATTAAACTTAATATGGAGGATAGCAAGGAAGACAGAAAGGCTTGAAGAGAAGACGGGAAAGACTAGTGAGGCTGGTTTTGCCAAAAGAGTTATGTAAATCAGAAGTGGGCTAAAGCCGTACCACAAAGTGCAGACTACAGATGGAGTCATCTAGAATTTGTAAAACTTCAGCAGATTAATAACTCAGGATTAGAGAGCAAGAGAGAGATGGTGATAAAAGATGACCTTCTCTATGGAGCTGATGGTGACGCCTGCCGCACAGGAAACTATGAGATGACGGTCCTCAATATCTGGCCCAATCTCATCCAGAACAAAGGGGATGATGTGGGGTTTCACAGCCAGGAAGAGGACATCACTCTTACTGACGGTCTCTTTGTTGCTAGTCGTCAGGTTCACCCCCATTTTCTGCAGAAAAAGAAGAAATGAAAATCAATCATGGTAAACAGAGAGAGGGTGTTGACGGTATACTAGTGTTAGCCTGTTTTAAAAGAGAGACAAACGCAGACCTATCTCCCCCCAATCTCCACAGCGCTGTGTAGCGGTATTGAAAGAAAAAAAAACAGGGAAGAAGGCAAACAGGTGTTACTACAGCAACATGCACACATTTTAAGCTCCTTGACAAGCCCATGCTCGCACACATTGCACCAATGTTTCCATTTCACTTCCCATTTCAAAACACCACACAACAAAGAAGAAATGTGTCTTCTTACCCTCAGCCCCGACACAGTGGGCAAATCTGAGTCTGGGGAGCTGGCTGTTATCCTGTGTGTAGCAATCACACCTAGGGAGAGAGACAGGATGAAGTGGAGCGTGAGCTATGAAGACGTACAATGAGATGGGAACTGTAAGATAAGCCCTTACTGATCCCCAGGGGGGAAAACTCACATGGTACAGTAACAGCACAACATGAAACAAACAGTCTAAAGAGGCAGGAAACAGACAAAGTACTATGTAAACTGAATACATTAAACAAAAGAAGTGTAGGAAAGGACATTAAAAAGCAATTAAATTCCTCAGACCAGATACAGGATGTGTGCAAACACAGTAATGAGTCTAGTTGTGCCACTCTGTAGGCCTTATAAAAAGGTAGAAGTGTGTGTGTGTGTGTGTGTGTGTGTGTGTGTGTGTGTGTGTGTGTGGCTGTGACTGCACCCCCCCCCCCCCCCCTTTTATTCGACCCAAAATCAGTCGATATGCATGTATGATCTGACATTATTGAATTTTGTTTCACCACAAGGCAAATATTGCACAATAAAGAAAGAAGCATCACCTGCAGCTGTGAAGCCTTTCACCAGTGCGTGAGCCAGCTGGCCCGCTCCAATGAACCCAACACTCATCCTGTCAGATGATGTGGCGTCTTTGAGCCTGTAAGAAAGCTGCCGCTGTCATGCATTTCAATAGACCACATGTACAGACCCACAAAACACCATAATATACAATATGCATTCACATGTTTACTTCTGATTAATTGTGGATCCAGTTTTTTAATTACTGAAAAGCACAGAGACAGGCCGATGATGCAATCTAGAGAAAAATCCTGGAAGGAATGATGAAACACCTCCTCTGACACTTGACACTGAGTGACTTTAGTGGGATATGGGTACATTTACTGATTTACAACTGTGAATGTGAACTTCTCTAAATTCAAATGAAGTTGCATTAAACAAAAAACCTTTCTGAGCCCACTTATTCATTCTCTAGTTCAGGGTAAACAGAACTACTCCATAAAGTGTAATCTGATGACATCTTGATGATGTGCTGAAGTCTTGATTTCCAGCTAAGTTTGTAACGTTGTTGTTCAACATCACTGGTTTACACTATCTAATGGTGGCTAACAAGCCGTTACTATATCCATTGCTCCATTTGATGCTGATGGACGGTGATAGCATTTCCTAGCTAGCTGATGACCGGCTATTCTTGGCTAAAATGAATGATAAATACGACACATTCATACACAACGAAGATGGTTACCTTTATCTAAATCTTCCAACTGAGGTTCCTGAGTTTACAGGTGTAAGTTGACGACGTGACGGTTCTGTCCCGGCATGAGAAAAACACAGAATACCGGTAGCCTACTACTTTCTGTGTCAACGTGGCTTCCTCTTTACTCAACCCCATGTGCGCCATAACTGTAACGGACAGTGAGACTGGCCAATCACGACAGTGATACGCTGATCTTCTGGCCAATGAGGAGATAGATCACAGTATTTGGGCGGAGTTTTATCGTTCATCACGCCCAGTTGCATCAGTCTTCTGGGCGGTAAAGCAGCCCCACTGTAAATGTAGGTCAAATATAGGAACCGTGGGGTTATGTTTATATTGACCAAAGCCAGCACTGACAGTTTTATTTATTTATTATTAGTTTATTTGTCAGGGACAATGCAGCGCACATTATTACATACATAATTATCATAGTCAAAGCCATTCAGACCATGTACATGTATGACTGATTCGACACAGATAGACTGGACTTGGGTGGAGAGGATCTTACTATTATCTATACTATTAGAATTGGAGCATAGGCTACTTTAGATAATATATTGTGTCTGTATTTTATTAATGCTGCCTCTTAACCACCATCAGTCATCACAGAGGCCCTATACCTCATTGTTCATACATGAACCGCTACACTGCATCTTTAACTAACAATTGTTTTCACTATTGATTTACCTGCTGAATATTTTATCAATTAATTGATTGTTTCGTCTTTAAAATGTCAGAAAATAGTTACAAATATGTCCATCACAATTTTCCAGAGCTGGAAATTACGTGTTTAAATGGCATGTTTTGTCCAACCAACACTCATATTTAGTTTACAATCATATATGACAAAGAAAAGTCGCAAGTCCTCACACAGATGCTGGAACCAGATAATGTTTGGTATTTTTTTTCTGGAAAAATGACTGAAACGATTATTATGATCTCTTATCAAAATAGTGTGCCAATTGATTTTCATCAATTAATCTTCTAATCATTTCAGCTCTATTGTCTGTGCCAATGTTATCTTAGTTGTTATGCACTAATTGAACCTCATTAAAATAGTTTTTGTGATTTTTAGTAAAATACTGTAAAAACCGTCAGATGTGGTTCATATGTGCAGTTTTTGTGATACACCAGAAATCATTGCAATTTTTTTGTGATGTTGCACTGGATAGAACACATCACCTTTTCACATGCCAACAGAAAGATATTCCACATGAATGATTTGGGCATATGTTCAGGGTTCATTATTTTGAATGGAGATTTGAAGATGACTCACCAAAACACTTCAGGGCACCAGAAGTGACTTGTGATATTTAAGGGACCTGAATTTGAATGAAGGGATTGTTATTCTAACAGGAGACTGCCGACCAGTGCTTCTTCCTCTCCCCTTAGATTTGACAGAACCTAAAATAAAGCCGACTCGGATGGCACACACACTAATGAGCCAAGGCATTCGAATACAGTTCTGCTGCCTATCCCTTGGTAGTTTTCCAATGCATATTACCAAAATAAGCCATGAACTTGGCCTGTAACTGTCAGTTTGATGCTAAAATCTCCCCTGTACACATTTTAATAGGACTGACCCTTGTGTCTGTCTACTCTTCCTCCCTGTGTTTCTCATGCCATACCATAACATGCCAGACTAAATTTACACTTCACAAAAGGTGATGTACGTCTCCTTTGTGGGACCTCGTTCCATTTATTTTCTCACAGTGGCGTTGGACAGGAATGTAGACTGAGGGGTTGCATATGCTCCTGTCTATATATAAAGTACTGTAGAATGCATGGCCCTCCAAGAGTACCAGCTGTTAGGATACTCTTCTTCAGTCAGCTGGGCAGAGTGATATCATTTCATCAGTTTATTCTCTACAGGTGAACACCTTGAAATGGTCATTTATTTTGCCCAGAGCCGTCACTAGGATCTTTAAAATACTGAGAGAATAAGTCCAAATTTATTTGACTGTTCAACGGTATATTTTGTCAATGTTATCTCCTTTCTTGATGGTGTAAACGCTGTTTCAAACCCTTCTCCACAGTGCCAGGGTATCATTTAGATAGATAGATAATATTGTATTTTAAAGGGTTATTTCACCAATTTCACACATTAAGTTCAGTTTACTCATCACAAGGAGCTTGACTTAGCCTGTGAAAACAGTTGTATAATGTCTTTTGTGGTTATGGAGAAGGTTGTCAGGGGCAAAGTCAGTATCTTCTTTCTCAGAATAAAACAGAATGTTGGTAAGTTAGGGAACAATATGATAATTCATTCCCTTCTGATGAAAGGGAATGACTGCCATTGCCGTTGTTACTGATGTAACAAAGAGCATAATAACAGGTGAAGTAGTTATGGTGGGGGTTCGGCACAGTGCCCCCTTCCCCTTGTTGCATCAGCTTGTGGAATAATTGCCCACAAAACTGTTTTCCGAACCTAATCTCAAACAAGCTGAACATTTCAGTGATGTAACCCTGCAACTCTGCCTCTCAGTCACACACACATACATACAAAGTCAATTTACCACTGCCTGCCTCTGTACTATCTTTCACCCAGACTCGGCATGTGTGCTGAGGCGTGACAACACTCATTCAGTCTTTCTTTTTTTGACAAAACCCCAAGAGATTTATTAAAAATACCACAGAGCATGAAACAGTTTTTTTTTCTTTTAAACAGTGACAAGCTGATCTGGGTGAAGCATTCACAACAATTTGTTGCTTGCAGTGATTAGGGCCCAGATGTGTGTGGTTGTGTGTGTGTGTGTGTGTGTGTGTGTGTGTGTGTGTGTGTGTGTGTGTGTGTGTGTGTGTGTGTGTGTGTGTGTGAGACAACGTCAGGACAAGCAAGAGAGAGAGGTAGCTTTGTTGAGTGAGAGAAGATGTGCATATTTAATATCACACAGACAGAAAATCTTTCAGAAGTGTGCATACGTCTCCCTCCTGCAGTCTGAGACAACAAGAATGAGTGACAAGAATAAGTCCGAGACAGACACAAATAAATGACAGCAGCCAAGTTAAGGCATCCAGATTAATGTCAGCTCTCAATTTTATGTACAACCCAAAATTAATAAAGGATTTCCCACAGCTTATCACAAAATCTCACTGACAAATTCAATTCAATTACATTTTATTTATAGCATCAAATCATAACAAGAGTTATCTCAAGACACTTTACAGATAGAGTAGGTCTAGACCACACTATATAATATACAAGGACCCAACAATTCCAGTAATTCCCCTAAGAGCAAGCATTTAGTGCGACAGTGGCGAGGAAGCACTCCCTTTTAGGAAGAAACCTCGGACAGACCCAGGCTCTTGGTAGGCGGTGTCTGAAGGTGGGGGTGTGATGAATAGTGGCAATAATAGTCACAATAAAGATAATGGAACTATGACTAAAAAATTGTAGTTGTAGCAGCAGGGCACCGCAGAGCATAGCAGGACATAGCAGGACGTAGCAGGGCACCGCAGAGCATAGCAGGACGTAGCAGGACGTAGCAGGGCATAGCAGGACGTAGCAGGACGTAGCAGGACGTAGCAGGACGTAGCAGAGCATAGCAGGACGTAGCAGGACGTAGCAGGACGTAGCAGAGCATAGCAGGACGTAGCAGGCCATAGCAGGACGTAGCAGGGCGTAGCAGGGCACTGCAGGGCACCGCAGAGCGTAGCAGGGTGTAACAGGGCATAGCAGGGCGTGCAGCAGGACCACGGCGACAGCTGCAACCATGATTTTGGCGCCACCTTAATCCAAGGAACCATGCTGGGTGAAAAAAAAAACATAAAGCCTCCAGGGAATAAGCTTCCCAGAGCTAGATTAGTAACAAGCATTTCTGGGACATGGATGCACACAAATGGAAAGAGAGAGGAAAGAGAAGCTCAGTGTGTCAATGGAAGGAAGTCAGAGTAAAATTCAAAAGAAAATCAAAAGAACACATAGAACAGAACAGTAGCTGTGTGTCATACTTCTTCTGTGTGTCTATTCTCAGTTCAACAGGTATTTAGCATTGAGTGAGACTGAAATCACACAATTAGGTCACAGAGATTATCTTTGTTTATAAAGGTGTCAAGGTATCCAGAAGGTTGAAAAGGGCAAAATGTGGCCTTCTATAGTTTGTAATGCTGCACCAACTCTTTTAACCATTAAGTGTGGCTTTGAGAAAAAACAAACACTGCCACTTATAAAACTGCATCATAAATATTTAATTCATTTTATAGGTCTATGCTATTGTGAAACACCAGCTATTGCAATCAGTATATCAGGTTGTGTTACCTGCCAAAAATGTCAGATAACATTTGACATTCATGAAACACTATAAAATTAAATTGGATTACAAATGAGAATCATAATATATAGTGAGCTATTTCAAATTCCCATACTTACAAGTTCACCTACAGGGGTTGGACGAAAAAATAGGAACACCGTGTGATGCAATCCAGTACAATAGCCTTGCAATAATGATCCATTTTGAGACACAACATATGTATGTAACATTTTGTTACATATGTATCGTATTGCTAGATTTCTATTACGTCCACCCCTGAAAGTGTCCAAATCTAAACCCACGGTCAGATGCTACATTTTGATTACTGTGAGCGCCTCCAAAATGAGCGTCCATTCTCTTTTATATACAGTATCTTCCTACAGGATGCTGTGGGAGTTGGCATGGATTCAAATCCTCTGGGACCAAGGATTTGGCCTTTGACAATGTTCCACACAACATTTGGCAAAACAAGAGCCAAGAGCTACGAGGCAAAGCTGACATCAGCAACGTGCGCCATCAGAGATTAGTCACGACAGCGAGCCAGCAGTCCCCTGTCCCTCCATGTCCCCCCGGCTGGAGAATCAGGAAAGGACGGTTATGATGGACACCTGTCGCAGCTCATCTCTGTCAGAAGAGTTCATACACTGTGGGCTGTGTGTGTTTGGGAACACAGCTATGTTTTTAGACAGAGGCCCACAGGGAGTGAGAAGTGACATGAGTGCCAAACATGGAACAGCTGCTAAATGGGGATCTGCAGAGGAGCAGGGAGAGCAAAGGCCATAAAGGAGCTACAGATTGCTCTGTGGCAACACAGTCCGTCACTTTCAGTGGCAGCTTTCTCTGGGCTCTGTCATATTCTACTGATGTTGTATCCTACTTTGGAAATGTTAGTCAGAGTGCAATTGGAGCGAGTGCTGCTTCCAGAGGGCTTGTCCATAGAAATAATTTTTGCAGGATTTACCAGAGGATAAAAACGCTTTCGAAAGCACCAAACACACACACACAATGTTAGTTTAACAACACAAAGTTATTTATTGCTGCAAAAATCCACCAGTTTACATAAACCAACGTATAATATACTGCTCATCTGCTTTTCTGTATGTATGTTATTCACGTGTATTTACTTACTAATTTACAAAAACTGGCACAATGTCTAAAAAAAGCAAATCTCTAAGACACACAATGATGTTTTCTGTGGTCTTAGACAGATTTGGATACAAGAGCAGCCAACTGGTGCTGGATTTGCTGCTGAGCACCAAGACAGTCTTGCTTCACGTATGCGGTGGCACAGTGGCTTCCCAAGGACTCAATATATTACATTCATAGCACTTACAGATTAGACAGGGCAGGAGAATACATTGATCCCGGATTAAAGAGATGAGATTTACTGAGGTGACCAAAGCAGAGAGGAGTGAGAGATAGAGAGAAGACGGAGGAGGAGGACTGACTGGTATGATGTGAGAGAGAGAGAAAATGGGAGGAGGGAGGGTGAAAATCAGGAGAAGCCTTAAGCAAGAGAAAAGGAGGAGGACAAGGAGAGACTGGTGAGGCTGAGTTGTGGAAGCTAGATGTCTTCTTTTGTTTTATTCCTGTGAAACAAGAAGAGAAGAGAGGGTGGCAGCCAGAACGGCCTCTGTCTCTCCTCCTTTATCCGTAGAGAGTGCGGGAATAGTTGGCCGTTTCTTCCTATAGGCGGACTATGCAGATGCATAGGGACCCCGCAGCCACGAGGGGGCCCCAAGCTGCAAGTTCAGCCCGCTCAGCCTCAATATATTAAGGGAGAAATAAAATTACCTGTCATTATTATTCACTAGCCAGCCAACCGTCCTCATGTGTTCACTAAAGCACTTCTGAGCTTAACAATTTAATTGAGAATAAACAAAACTAAGCTGCTATGATAGTGAAGCTAATTGGCTTGTGTTTGTGGGATAATCATGTTGCAGTTAGGGACGTCTGCCGTTTTTTTACATCGTCGGGATGACAGACAGCCTCACCTCACGTCAGTAGCGTTTAGTAATGACGAGCATATCCCTTTGGGGCAGAAAATAGAAGAAAACTGAGGAAGAAAAACGTTCAGATGATGAAGGTAAGGCATTTGTTCATGATTAAATTTAACTTGTGCGGTGGAGGGGGTAGCTGTAATGCTAGCCAAATGTTGAGCAAGTTTGCTACTTTTCCCTGCTGGCTAGCTCAGCTAGCACAGCTAAATAGATAATTTAGCTTGCTCAGCTAGCTAGCTGGCTAGGACTGCAAATAAACAGCTTTATACAGTGTTTGCAAGGGCTAAAATAAAATAGTCATGTGAATAGACTGTGTTGTTGGACTGATTGACTGAAGTGAAGTGACACCCCTTATATGAGATCATAGAAGGCTGCAGAGCATTTTGGTGGCAGCTCGGTAATATTGTAGCCGGTAAGTGTCACTTCTCAGTCATCTCTTCTGCTGTTAAATATTTTCCACAGTAACAATATTTTAGTGTGTTGTCATTTTATAGGCCTATGTGCTTTAGAAATAAAACTGATCACATGTGTTAAGAAAGATTTCCTATTAATATTTATTTATGATCAGTTTTGCTTGGTAAACCAAAGAGCCTTGTCTTTGCAGGTTAAATCTTAAAGTCTTAAATACTTTGTGGTTTCAGACCAAGTACAGCCAGCGGGTTCTTTATCAACTCCTGACCAAGAACAGCAGGTGCATCTGTTTCAACTCCTCCATATTTCATAGGTCATATTTTTTTGTTTTCTGTTGATCTTGTGAAATGGCCTAAACAGACTGTGATTACAGTCCATGATCACAGAAAAATAATGGTCCTGCAGTATTTTATTTTGCTTTTTCTTCTAACTAAAAACCCTTATTTATTTTCTATCCATTTTGGGCAATGGCGCAATCTTTTTATGTTCATGTCCAAGTAGCTTTCTTTGTTCTAATTTTTATTTTATTTTTTTAAATAAACATGTTTGTGGAAAATCCTGCATCTGTTGCATTTATTGGCGTAGAGGAGCCTCATTGTTAACTTTTCTATTATCATTTTCTGTAGGTTTAAATTGCTTGGGGTCAACTTGAGATTTGACAAATCTAGCCTGTTTTCCTCCTGACGTGTTACAGATTGATGCATCTCAACAGATCATCTTAAAGGTTTGAATCCCCTCATTGTAGTTTGACAAATACCGGCCCCTAAACAGCATCTTGCATAGGGCAAAGCTAGAAATGGCCCTGGGTATACATTTACGCTTTCTGGCAAATTAATGCCGGTCAAAGATTTTATATAATGAATATCTGTTGGGGTAAGCACTCAGACTGACTAGGCATAAAACTAATGTCAAATAACTATTCACAACTGGTACAAAGCGGAGGTGACTGAGAAGAGATGATAAAAAGAGTAGGAACAAAGGAGGAAGCACATACAAAACATATTAAGAACTTAACCCTGAATTAAATGTCTTTCCCTGTACACCAACAGTACACCCTGAAGATCATTTGAGTCATACATTTAAAGGTGATTTCCCACAGTTGCGTATTCAGAACAAGGCAGATGGAGTAAAACAACATCCTCAAACGTCAGGGAACTTACATTTAAGCATAACACAAATAAGCCTTTTTTCAAAGGCACAATCTTAACAAGGAAGTCTTAGTTATTTTGCATACCTGCTTGAAGTTTTGGAACATTCAGTAATTTTATTTACGTGATGACATGCTAAACCTGAGACAAAAGACAGACAGAATTGTATTGTATACGGAATATGTTTGTCTTTATTGTATCATGTAAAATTATTTTATAATTGTACTGTTATATCTAAACATGCATTAATTGATGTGGACAGTTGGGGGCAGCCAACAAGCTGTAAACACAACATTGACATAATGTCACCTTATAAAGTTTATATGGTGAACATCTTAGCAAACAGTTATTTTTACACATCCTGCAGACTTGGAGCAACAATAGCATTCATTTGGAGCCACCTGATGAATGTAAGTCCAATATTCACTCTTTTGAGTTTTCGGTCTCTACCAACTCCTTAGGGAGATATCTGCTGTCTCTTTAGTTACTAAAGGCTCCACTTTGTTCACCAGCTAGTCACAAACTGTGTCTTTCTGCTGTTTAGTGCTGGACAGGTAGGCTATAATAGGTTTTTAGAGCTTTATTACTTAAAACAGCTGCCCAACGTATGGACTGAAAACAATGAGAGTGTGAGAGTGAACCAAAACGGTAAAGTGGGTTTGTCACTATGAGCTAAATCTTTCATATACACATAGTACTTTGATCCATTGTGAATATAAAAATATCAATTAGTTTTAAGTCTATGTCAAACTATGTACCAGTAGTGTTACACTGTACAAAAACCATCTAACCACACAAATAATTTGCAACTGCCAGTGTAAATGTAATAAAGGAAATGTTGTGAACTGTTGTTTAAGGACATATTAGGTCACATGTTCCTTCTTTTGCGATTATGTGCAAAAATTCCTCGGTCACACTGACCATGTTCAGATTGTGCAGTTGACTGTGAATATTGGGTGTTTTTAAACATGGCAGTCAAACTGCAGGTCATCTTAGCAGTGGCCTTGCTGAAATGGGCTCTACTTTTCTTTTATTATCATAGACTGAAGGAAGCATTTCATAGAGAACGTTTAAAGACACCAGCCTCTTATAAATGCTGTCTCACTGCTTCAATATGAGTGCATACAGCTCACGTTTATTTTTGGCAGCCTGGCTGATGTCCGTAGATCGCTGGTGAGGGGTTTGCAGATGACAGGGATGCCAGAGATGCCATGCCAGATTTACTATTTATATTCAAGACTTTATGTATTATTTGAGCATAAATATAAGGGGTCTGTGTGTGTGTGTGTCTGTTTGTCTGTGTGTCTGTGTGTCTGTGTCTGTGTGTCGCAGGTCAATAATAGCGGGAGTGTCTTGGTTTATGAGGATTTGGCAGGACATAACCAGTAGGCTAAGCCCTGGCTCCTTGGGTGAGGTTGGCTGTTCTCCCAAAATCTCTCAGAGGGAAAAAAGGGTGAGTTAAAGAGATGGGGTGTCACCTCAGAGGGGTGTGGCAGAGGGGACGTAGTGTTAAAATTCCTTGTTCACATTCCACACTGCTTTCACATTGAAACTGGGGTGTCTGGACACCTCAGTGTTAGACCATGTGCAACACCAGGGATGTCCTGGGCCTGGGATCGCTCTTCCCCTCAATATTTTCTGTGTCTTTAAATATTTAAAACAATGCACAAATAAAATAAAACAAATGAAGCAGATTAATAACTTAAACCTGTTAAGCCAATATAATAGTAAAATGGTGATATGGTGCTACATTCGTGAGTTAGTGTGCACATGGGAGGAGACGAATCGTATCCTCTGGGAGTAGATCAGGTCCGCCACATACAGTCCAAAGTTGACAAAGGAGAATACCGCCACCACAACTTTGCTGTCCCACGGACACCTCCCCTGAGGGCATGACGACGGTCTCCATGGAGAGCCATATTTTGTGTCAAAGCAGAACACTGGCCACACCACTGATGCGCTCAGGTAGAGCAGAACTTCCAGAAGGGTGCACACCACCACGAAGCGGTCAAAGGGCAAGCAGCGCACCGCCTTGGTCCGCCCACACACTGTCATGACGACCACCAGTGCAGTCAGAGCAAAGCAGAAAGCATAGACGACAACACAGAAGATTGTGGCGGCATAGCGGGAATACTCGCTCCCGTTGGCCAGAGCTCCAAATATGATGCAGGCCACAAAGCCCTGAACGACTTTGAGGAGGCCAGAGACGGTGGCCATGTAGCCCACCACAGCCTGGCCTGGCCTGGCTCGGCACAAGGCCACTTCAGCCCCATAGGCCAGAGCACCCAGGATGGAGCAGACGGTCACAGCAATGCGGAAATTTCTGACATCACAGCCGGCGTAGGGGCACTCAGCTCGGACAAAGAAGAGCGGGTAAACCACAGAGGCTGTCACATACCTGAAGAAGAAGAGGACAGAAAAACACGATTGTAGATATGATGTCATCAAACCAGAGAAAAAAAGATGCTCTGGAGTGTCAAAGCAAGGCAAATAGACCATGAAATGCGGTTGAAAGGTCTGACAAAGCTAGTAAGTGGACCTCTAATTGCGATTTTGGGGGGCAGCACAACAAGTTGTAAACACAGCACTAACATATTTCCACCCTATAAAGTTGGTAAGGTGAACTTGTAAACTAATAGTGGTTCATTTACACCTCCAGCAGACATTGAGCAAAATAACTATTCATCAAGAGTCATGTTTGTGTCCACCTGATTAATGTAAGTCCAATACTTACTCTACCTTTAGCTCTGTTTTGCTCTCCACCAATATCTGGCTCTGTTCTTACCAGCTAGCGGCTAACTGTGCCTGTCAGCGGTTTGGTGCTGAGCAGGTAAGGTGCAGTGAGTTTATCAGCGCTACCTGCATCTGCTAGAAACAACGCTGATGAGAGCAGTGGGACTCAACCAAAACAATAACATTGTGCTCTGTAAAACCAAAACACTGAGCTGAAAAATGCTATAGCGCTTTGTAAAGCTAAAGGGTAACTGCGGAGTCAGGTGATGGTTCTGTGGGATTGTCACTAATACCTCTTTTCCACCAATGCTAACCAGGTGCTGGTTCAGGGCTGGTGCTTATGCCAGTTCGGTGCTGGTTCTACTCACCAATTATCTAAGAACCAGCTCGATTTTCCACAGAGCAACAGCTTTCACTACACACAATGTAAAAATATGAATTATATAGCTATATGGCAGCTTTAAGTATTTTTTAAACAAAAGTGCCCCCTTTTGACAGATTCTGATAGTGAACAACCACCAAAATATGGTAAAGGCTCTAAACTATGTAAGATTTTTGGAAATATTTATAACCTAACATTGGTGCTACACAATATTCTTCACTATTTTTCCACTTAAAATAAACACTTATTTGTATATAATTATAATATATAATTGTGGATTGGTGACACACATTTTTATACATGCAATAATGGAGGCGTTGAGGGATAAGATGAATGTGAGTGTAAAAAAGTGTGAACTTTTCATCATTCTTAAATTCACCCCTGGCTATACACATGATGCAAACAAAAGATGTGGAAGCAGAGCAAGGATCAAGTTATCAGCACCCAACAAAACCCAGCAAACCCAACTGAGCATCAGAGTTACATCTGAACACGTGACTTACATGAGCGTTGCGAAGGCAGCACATGTGACGGTAAGGTTGTCCCAGGATATGGGCAGGCAGCTGTAGAGACGAGTGGCGTCCAGGAAAAACACCACAACTGTCATGGCGAAGCAGAAGCACCACGCCGCCATACAGAACACGCCCTGTGAACCGCTGTAGCCGGCACTGTGGGTTACCATGGCAATCACAGCACAGCCCATGGCCAACTGACAGAGACGGGCAGCACCCAGAGGTGAGCAGAGGGCCCTCTTGTTGAGGTATGGACCACCCTGTGAATCCATAACTGGGTGAGTGTAGGAGAAGAAGTAAATATTCTGCAGTCTTCAAGAGGTAAAGATGGGTGTCTACTGTAGTAGTAGTAAAATAGAGGATGATGTGGAGTTCAATGTCCAAACAGTTCAAAGTTTTAGCTCAAGTCCAAGCCAGTCCCACAAAAAGTCCCTGCTGCAAAAGATGTGATTGTGAGATCCAGGGTTCAAATCCAGCCTGGAGTCTCTCTCATTCCAGCGTCTTGAAACTTCCGGCGTCTTTGATGAACGTGTGGCAGGATATTCAGATGCTCAGGTGTTTTAAGGGAGGACTCTGGGTGCATTATTCTGTTGCCACCTCTGCACTCCCCTCTTTTTGCAGTGTTTACAGACTTGGTGGGGGACTTTCTGATACTCTATTTCTGTGTTGATGAATGACACATAACGTATGGAAAACACAAGGGAAATCTCTTTTTGATATCTTCTGTAAGAGCTCAAGCTGGCCAGGCAGGCACACTCACCTTTCTGCTGAGAGATCAAAGTGACTTATCAATTGCAAATATCCAGACTCCAGAAAGTTGGGTTGTAGTTATGTTAGGATAAAGTGGGTTATTCTCTAATAGGAGAATGTCTAGATCCTGTAAGTCCAGGATGTTTATCCAGTTGTCAGTCGAGGCTCTCTGGGAAATACCGACTACATGGTCCAACCCTTCAGCTGAAATGGCCCGGTCCCGACTCAGAATCTTCTTGGATCAATTATCCAGATATGTTCGGGTTATATCTATTGCTATACAACGATCATAGTGTGAATCCATGTGGCCACACGAGTCAAAGACACCATCCGCTCTACTCAAATGTCAACTCTCATCTTCTTACATTCTCTCTGTCACACACTCTTCCGCAGACACTTTCCCCTTCCCCACTGTCCGTCCGTCTGTACTGTGAGGAGGGGGGCCTGCCGGTCAGTCAGACCAGAGTGGAAGTTATTTAGGGTTGGGCCATCGCCACATGAGTGTCAAAGAGATGTGTGTACATGTGGTTGGGCGTGGAGTCGGGGCACGCAGACACATTACAGACCCTGTGGAATGAGGTGAACTAAATTACATAGCTGGGAGTGTAGAAGTGACATGACCAGAGTGTTAGATCTGACCAATGAAAAATGTTTTAAAAGGTTTTAAGGTAGATTTTCTCTCACCACACTCATTCCTCTCTTAATCACCACTGAGCCTTTTTAGGGTTGACAAAGTTAAAGTCAACCCTAAAAAGGGTTAGGGTTTTCAACATGTTGCTGAAGAATATTATATGCTGAACAGCATACCGTTTTAGATGACCCTTGGGAGGGCAGCATAACAAACTGTAAATAGAACTTTGATGTAGTATTACTATATAAAGTTGTTATGGCTAACATTACTACATAACTAAGAGTTATCTTATTACACAGCAGACATGCAGCATTCATTGAAGTTGTGTTTATGGCCACCTGATGAATGTAAGTGCAATATTCATTCACCTTATAGCTCTGTTTTGGTCTCCACCAACTCCTGAGACAAATCAGCAGCAACATTGTCCACTCTGCTCACCAGTCGCTTACTGTGGCTGCCTGCTGTTTGGTTCTGAGCAAGTAGTGAGCTTACCAGAGCTGTTTGCTGAAAACAGCTGCCTAATGAGACTAGAGACGAGGATGATGAAAGTGGAGTTTGGGGGCCAAATCAAAAAAAAAAATCGTCCAACAGTGAGGGAGAGCGACAACAAGGAGGACCCATACACAGCTAATCAGGCGGACAAAGGCAGGCAGGTAACAGAGGCTCAAAATCAGTGAGAGACAACTACACTGCAGCTTTGATGACCTGACAAGGGAACAAAGTAGGTGGACTGGATATATGAAGTGAGTGACGGATGATGGAATAACATGCAGGTGAGGAGAGGGCTGGGAAGGCCAAGCAACTGCAGAGCGGATGAGAGAAGTGGGAACAGGTGTGTAGATGGGTGGGGCAGTCAGGTGATGGGGCAAGGAAGGAAAGTCCGAGGGCACAGAGCAGGGACAGAGAGACACACTGTGACAAAAACAGACTAAAAGGCTGCAAAGAACTGAGGAGAACTGACTAATCCAAAATTTTAAACAAACAAATGGCAAAAAGCCTATAGCAGAGAGGACCATAGTGTCCCGGGACAATAAACACACATACTAAGTAATAACCCTGGTAGTGGGTCACATAACACGTTTGCCCATTTACGATGAATAACATATATTTAAAATTCCAATTGCCCTTTTATTAAACTACAGCTTCCAAAATAATCATCTTAAATTGTATTTTTTTTCTTCTTCTAATCTATCTAACTATGCTCCCATCTCATGATTACCAGCCGGCTCAGTGAGCAGCAGTCTGGTTTGATCATATCTGTCCAGGTCTGTCCAGGCTCTGTCTCCACCTGCAGGTGTTTGAGAGCCTGTGGTCATTTTTCACTCAATAATGTAAAAATGTATATCAAAGGGCAGTGGTCCTTAAGTGAAAGTACTAATACCTCACTGCGAAAATACTACACTGAATACTATCTCTAAAAAAAAAATCAACATTTCACGGTGTCAGAAAAACAGTCCTGTTTTCAGCTTTGTGACGATGTGTTTTCCAGCTGATCCAAGAGGCGTAGGAGAATTAGCTCAACACATAAAGAAACACTTCATCCTTCAGTTTATCACAAACATTCAAAATCAACACATCTGAAGATGCATGGTTTATATTGGACAGGAAGGGGATGAAAAACTGTAATCTGAAAAGTAACTAAAGGTTTCAGACAAATGTATTGAAGTAAAAAGCACAATATGAGATGTAGTGGAGTACAAAAAGTTTCCAACTTAACGTAACAGTACTTGAGTAAATGTACTTAGAAAAATTTCACCACTGCAAAAGCGGGACATGTGATGTGGTCCATGACAGATGAAAGTACAAAGTCTACACAGTATGTATCTAATATTTTAATAGAGAAATACATTTATGAATAAATAAATAAATACATGTGGAAACATAAATAGATAAATAATAAAAATAAACACAGAAATTACAGGAATAAATCTATAAAGCATTAATAAATACAGAAAAAAAACATTTTTTTATATAGTACATGTAGTACCTTTTAATGTCCCTTCTTTTTTTGGGAACATTTTGATTTATTATATTTTTAATTGATCCCTTTTTGATCAATTTATTCATTCATTTATTTCCCATGTTACTTTTGAGCCTTGATATCCTAGTTGTGTAGAAATAAACAGTTATATGTGAATGGAACATAGACTGGAATCCGAGAATCAAATATTTGAATTAACTAACTACAGAATGTGTGATACAATGAGAGGTTCTTTCAGCGGAATTGGTTTATTTCACCAACAGACTTCAACCTGTGAACCACACATACTGGTATATTCAAAGCGACAAAACTCAAGAAAAAGTCGAAAAAGCCAAACCTCAAGAACAGTTTAAAGTTAGCGATCTGAACCGTCAGTGAAAGCATTAGTTAATAGGTAAGTATACATTCCTCTAAGTTAAGGCTAGCTGGGACATTCTTCATTCACATGTCACTGCTGCTAACATTATCTTTTCTCTAAAGCATGTTGTTGTTTACACAACAGTGGGCCTATTCTTCAACTTGAAAGTAGTAATATTATGAAGTAAAGAAGTAAATTCAACATTTTACTTAAGTACTCATGAGTACAGAAGTATTATCAGCAAAATGTACTTAAAGCATACAAAGTAGAAGTAGCCTGACTGGGGCCTAGAGATATATGCTATTACTGGCAGTATATATTACATGTTTATTGATACTGATGCATAAACTTGACTAGCTGCCTTCAACTCTTACTGAACTAAAAAGTACAGAAATATTGAGGTAAAAACACTCATCATTTAGATTGGCCCCTTTTAAAGTGTCATTGTTTACATTTTAATATTGGAGTATTATTATTGATGCATTAACATGTAAGCTAAGCAGCATTTTAATGTTGTAGTTGGTCCAGGTCAAATTAGAACAACTGTATATGTTGTTGAGTAGTTAAACCTAAGACAAATCATCACAATTTCTTAACCAATCATATATTTTGTATGTGAATCCATATCTGCAAAGTAAATATAGCTGTCACATAAATGTAGTGAACTACAACATACAATATATCTCTAGTATAATATAATATGTAATGTTACTCCCAATAACAGTGTCTCCAAACCAGCTTCCTGTGACTGTGTGTGACAGGAGTCCAGTAACCGCCAGACAGAATCAGACAGAGTCGTTCTTCTGGAAGAGTTCAGTGACAACAAGCTGTAGGGAGACGCCACGTCTCTGACACCAAAATGGATGTCAGTGCAGAGATAGAGCGCGCTATAGAGGAGATGGAGAGGGGAGAGCTGCTTTCCACTGTCTGGGCAGCCATAGATGAAATATTGGCTGACACATCCAACCCTCCATCTCCTCCTCTTGTCCCTGCTGAGCTGGAACTCAACACCCACCCTCAGCCAGTAGAAAGTCAGGCTGAAGGATATGGTGCGTGTATCCCCATGATGGCAGATCCTCATATGTTTGAGCAGCAAAATCCACTGATGGCTGCTCCCACCATGTACGATGGACTTCTGTGTCAGGGAGACATTATACAGCCAGGTCACCTGTATAGTCAGGCAGGTGCATATAGCCAGGGACAGGTAAGATACTAAGTAAAGGTTAGGGATAGGTATTAGGAATTATTTTCACTTACAGCATGTAGCAGAATTTTACTTTCCTATGCTTCCCACTTGTTCTCAGTGACTCGAAGATATCATTTAGCATGAATACATAAATTAGGCCCTTGTTCAGCTGTTTGCACCGCGGTTACCGGACCTCCTGACCCCTGTGACCCTCAACAGAAACCTGTGTGTTGTAATTTCTCCAGATGTGATTTTACTCAGACAGATGTCATTCAAACAGTAATTATAATTTAAAGGGAGGAAAATCCTGACACCTGGCGGTCATATGACACTATTGCAGCTTGTCTCACCTGTTCTGTGTGTCTTTGTGTCTGCAGTGTAACATTGCGCCTGTGGTGAAGCTCTCTGAAGGCCAGAGCCTGCGTTGGGTTGGAGTGTGGTAAGTAACACACACATAAATGCAAACAAACACACACGAGTGTACACAGCTATTGACCTTTTGTTTGTATCATCACAAGCTCTCTTTCTATTATCTAATGTGTTTTTCTGTCTCTTTATCTGTGTAGGAATGGAGAGATGTTGTACGAGGTCATAGCAGAAGATCATTTTGCTCCTCCCGTCTCTACTGCTCCTCCACTGAACACCTCCAAGTCAGGGTAAGTTTTGCTCAAAATGTACTTTTCTTTTTTTCTGACTTACTCATGATCTGTGGTCATAAACATGGCAGACTCATTATCAAATCACAATCCTCTTATATTTAATATTATAATTTTTTTAATTTAACAACACAGCACAGACAGGTTACATTTCAGCCCATGTCTTGTATTATTCTGCTTTCTCTCTAAAATACATTTTTCCTCACACAGTGCTAACATGAGATCTTACTTTGTTTTTTCCCGTAGAAAGAGAAAGCCTGAAAGCCAGCAGGACGAAAACCATATTGTCCTTGTACTTTCTGCTGAATACTGAATCGTGTATTGCCACAAAAGAAATCAGAACTTATCAGAATCACAACAGAAGTTGTGACCCTTTCAGAATATATTTGTTTTTATTCACTAGTATTAACCTGTTGTTTAATGCAAGTTTAAGGAGCAGCAACTTAGTAAGAAGCCTGATCAGTGTTTTTTGTTTGTTTGTGTTGCAGCATCTGCATCTAATCCTGAAGAGGACACTCAACAGGCCAAGAAGCTGTGTGTGACACCAGTGCAGACAGCAGTGATGGAGTCTTCTTCCTCACTGACGGAGTCTTCCTCCTCACTGACAGAGGGAATGGAGTCTCCCTCCTCACTGACAGAGGCTCCTCACACAAAGACAGTGCAGCTGCCACACACACAGACTGACTGTGCCAGCCACTCAGAGGACGTCGGAGGATAGGTGTCACCCAGTGATGGACAGCTTGGGGCCCATTCCCTCACTGCACAACTGTAGCTGCCCTCCTGCATTGTGGATCTTAATCAAATAATAACTAGAAAAATAATCACTCATAGAATCACAAACAGCACTTTGACATGTAACAATTAACAGAGCACCACAAAGACTAAATCATCTGTGCATTAACTACAGACACATTTGTCACAATATATATATATAACGAGAAAACAGCAAGAAAAGGGAACAACAGTCACATGTTTAAACTCAGTCAGCCAACTCTTCTCACTAAGGCAGCGGTGGTCTTGAGGAACCACTTGTCAGATCAAATATTCATCGAAGGGGTCTTCTGCGACTGTATGTACTCATGTTTCTTGTCCTAAATATTTGTCTGTGTTGATGTTGCAAATTGAGCTGCTGGGATGCAAGAACATTTTTAGAGTTGTTCTGCTCATTGCAACAGCTTCCACCAGGGGCCGTTATTGTAGCAAAGCAGCAGTGCTGCAGCTAAAAAAAGACCCAGACTTCATAACAGCCTTTGAATGTCCAACTTTGTCTGTATAGTAAGCAAATGAGCAACTATGAGCACACAGTTACTTTTGAATGCTTAGACTTAAAAAAATATTTTAAAAAAAAGTTTGAGAAATTTCATATTTTCAAGGCAGTTTCTATGTGTACCAGTAAAGTTGTGTAAAGCTGAATTTGAGTAAGTCAAACTTCCCTCACTGACACACAACCCACACAAACTCTGACGCTTTATTTGGCATCAAAGACTCCAGGGGCAGTTGGAAGTAATTAATTTGCAAAAGGGTGACGGAAAGTGTGTGTGTCAGACAAGTGGATGGAATGCACTCCTCCCTCATACTCTCTCTCTCTCAGAGAGAGAGAGAGAGAGAGAGAGAGAGAGAGAGAGAGAGAGAGAGAGAGAGAGAGAGAGAGCGCTACTCCCCTCTGTGTTCGGACTCTTTTTTAAGTTTCTCCTGCAGCTGAAAGTGAATGAGGGGGTAGCTGGTGAGAAGGCTGAGGAAGAGTGTGTGTGTGTGTGTGTGTGTGTGTGAGACAAAATGGCTGCATGCTGATTGTTTACTATTACCAGTGGATGGTCAGGTAAGTCAGGGCATGTCTTTTACTGTGGTGAGAGTCAGAGGTTGCATGAATTTGTGCATCATGAGGTCTGTTCTGTTAGATCAAAGCTCTGGTCTCCATGGCTACAGGGAGGCACCTGAAAAATGTTGAGCTGCTCTTCAACACCACCATTCACTTACGCAGAAACTCAGACACATACCGTGCCTCTGATGTACTTTCTGACATTGCCCTGGAAATGAAAATAAATTTGCTGTTTTTTTTCTCCAGATATAGCCTACTGTAGCGCTATACTTCCAAACACATACTTACAAAGGCAAAGGACAGTAAGTTTAGCAGAAAAATTGATTTAAGTTTGAATGCTGGTCAGCTGGCATATATAAAAATTTAAACATTAACCAACATAATACATTAGAACTACCTTACCAGTCAGGTTCATGTCTGTCCAGACTCACAATATAGTGACGATGCTTCACACACATCTTGAACCCAGCAGCAGAGAAGATCACCACAGCTTTAAGATTAGTGTCACCAAATCCAAATCCCTATCTTACCCAATGTGAAATATGGTCACAATCTCCCCCTTCTGTTCCCGAGTTATGGCCAGGAAAGCGTTTTTTTTTTCAGTACATTATGATGTCGACCTTTGCGATAAGGTAAAATGTCATCACATCATTTTATTCCTATTAGACATAAGTGTGAAATGTTGTCAGAATTAGCATAGTTATTCTTGAGTTATGGCCAAAAATGCTTTTGTGAAGTCACAGTGACAGTGCTAGTTAACTTTAGCGGGAGTTTAGCTGGGTTTTGTTGTCCATCATGATTGGCTCCAGCTACTGACCCATTTAGTTATATGGAATAACAAACGTGTTGGTTCAAAAAGGAATGGAAAAGTTTTCAATTACAGAAAAAAGCTAAAACTCAGTCATAAACATAATGAGAGTTAGCAAAGTAAACTCCAGTCATGTCCCCAACTAAAAGACCTCTCCTGTTGAACCTGTTAAAAACAGTAGAGGATGCATCGAAGGCCAATATAGACACAATACATACAGTAAACTATGGAAACAAAACTGTGGTGGTGTGTCCAGAGTCGGTTCTTGGCCTTTGAGCAAATTGGACGAGAACAATGGATGTGTAATTTGAACTTCAGTACAAGACGATAGAAGACCGTTTTAATTCAACAATCTTTATTCACTTTGCACAACATTTTCACCTGCTGAATAAATGCAGCCTCTTCAGCACTCTTTCCTCCTAGAGATCAACCGGAATGAATCACAACAATCCTTTGAGCAATGAAATATAGTCTCTTTCTCTCATTACTACAAACCTAGTCAAGTGCATGCTTCTTCCGCAGCCGTCACAAAGTTGAGCCTTTTATCAAAGCGCAGCAAAGGTTTAAGTGCTCTACTCAGTCTGCAAGCAGCTTGTCAGAAGTCTTTCATGGTAAGTCCTCCCATCAGCACACGCAGCCGTCTTATTTTTTACCTGTGCAGGAAACAGGAGACCGTAATTAGCAGCTCGGCCAATCAACAAAAGGTTTGATTTTGAATTATCAGAAAAATTCGTAATATTTTATTCTGAGACATTTGAAAAGAAATCCATGAATCGACTCCCGTTAAATGTAAAATAATAGGTTGACATTTTGGGAAATACTTTTCACTTTCTTTCTGAAGGTTGGTGAGAAGCTCGATACCACTCTGTCCATTAAATATGATGTCACTGCGCACGGCCAACAAATAGTTAGGACACATAACCCATGTAAAAACCACAACATGTGGTTTATACACTTTGTTTTTGTACGGATTAAACAAATAATATATAGCGGGTTAATTAGTGAGCTTTTGGAGGTACCGGTACACTTTCTTTTTTTTAACCTTTGGACAGAGCCGGGCCAGATTTTTCCGTCTGTATGCTAAGCTAAGCAAATGTCTCATGGCTATACCTATAATATATTTAACGTAAAGACAGTGACTCTCAGCAAGAAAGCGAATATTTTCCCAAATGTCAAACTTTTCCTTTAAATATGTCGTCATTCAACAGGCTATGAAAAAATGTATGACCACTACTGAATTGTTACACCATTACTGAATACGCATTGCAAATCATTTAAAAAATGCTAAATCACTAAATCATCCAGAGACGGCTGTTTTTCAGAACACTCATGTGTCAACATGTGACGTGTAATAACTCCTGTCATTACAGGGCATCAACACAATGCTGATCGTCATGATGCTGAAAGGAGCAGAAAGCTTTTATCCAAAAGATACCGAGCTTTATTGGTGTGTCAGAAATTCACCAGACTGCTGAACACTAGAAGTGTGTCTACCCGGCATTTTCACTGATGGACAAACTGGGGGAGTGTGTGTGTGTGTGTGTGTGTGTGTGTGTGTGTGTGTGCGCATGTTTAAGTCCTCTGTACTGTAGGGTTCCACATATGGAGCCTATAATTCCTGAATCAGTTTTTTTCTTTTAACTATTCTCATGAAAGAGAAAGCAGCCACAACTTTCTTAAAAGACGCACATGGGCACGCACAGAGATCAGCCAGAAATCAAATGTGCACAAAAACACAAACAAGACAGGCAGAGAGAGAGGAAAGAGAGCATAATTCAAAACAAAAACATCAATACAGTGACCACCAGAAACATTACAATAGAACAACAGAAAAGCGCCGTGCCTGGACAGACCACAGGGGCTCATGCTGTGTGATGTGGCCCAGCAGCAGGCTCTCTCCCTGGGCCCTGAGTGTCTGTAGTGGTCTCCTGGGCCAGAGGGGGTGACCATCCTCATCTAATTGCTTCATCCTAAAATGCATCCTTATCTTCTGAGTCATGAAGAATTCTGCTTTCAAAAGTCAATTTCCTATTGACTGTGGTTTTGGGGTAAGTGTGCATGTGTGTGTGTGTGTTTCTTTACCACAACAACAATCGTGTGGCTCAAAGCCTTCTGCTCTTTGGCTACAGGAAAAAAAGAATGTCATCTCTGAGGAGGATGGCTGGAAGGGTGAAATACTTTCTGTTTTGGGTGTGCAAGGCCACTGCAATTCCTTTCTTGTTGAAGACATCCCGATCAGACTAGATCTTTTTGTTATTCTTGCTAGGCAACCATTGAATCACCCGTCCTCAGCCAACTGTTATTTTGCTCTGAAGCTAAATGACATCAGGTGTTTTTTCCGTTCATCACCAAATTTCTCTCTCATATTGCTCCTCATAACCACTGAAAGCTGTCAAAAAATCTAACCCAAAGTCCTATTATTATGGACGTTAGCTGACATTAAGCGTTTCTGCTCCATTAAGGGGAAAAAGCTTAACATGTAAAGCTAAAAAGCTAACGTCCATAATAATACGACTTTGGGTTAAATCTTTTCAGTGGTTATGAGGAGCAATATGAGAGATAATTTTGGTGATGATTGATCGTTGTTTAGGTACATTAAACCATGTTAAGCTTTTTCCTTACAATAGACTCTAATGAAGCAGAAAACGTTAACGTGAGATAACTTCTATAATCCTTGGATTTCGGTTTAGATTTTTTGACAAGCTTAAGTGTTCATAACAAGATATGGCCATGAGAAATTTGGTGATCATTGATCGTTGTTTACGTACATTAAACCACGTTAAGCTTTTTCACGTTAAGCGTTTTAGAATGTCCCTTCTGGCTGCTACGAAAAAAAAAAAAAAAAATAAAAAAACCTAAGGTGCTCAGCAATGCAAAAGCAGCAAGCAAAACTTACAGAAAGCCGCCCCAGGCTGCTAAAACGCTAAAACGCGCTCTGTCTGATCTGACCTTTTGATCGTAAACTGTCAGGGAAGCGATTGCTTTAAGATACTGTATTGGCCTGGTGCACAACCTGCTCCTGCTGAGTGTGTTGCATTATGGGTTGTTTGTAGCCTAAAGTAATGCTAGGCTAGCAAGTTTCTTTAAGTCTGTTTATATTGTATCAGTAAGTCAGCCCTATAAAGTGTTTATGAAACCCAGTTTGACTTTGAGAAGTTTCTGATGGCTTCTGTAAAAAATGTTTTGCTGCCACGTAGGAAATAAATTTCTACAACAAATAAAAACATCACCCATGTGTACTGCAGAACTGGACCGGGGCATCATCTGCCAAACAGCCAATTGTGAACCAATGTCACAAAATGTCATAATGAGGAGCTCAAAAAGAGAGCCAGAGAAAATCATTCATTCATCACCCCTTTAAAAGCCTGACTACTGTGTGTGGTTACTTAGAGTTAGAATAAGTGCCACCACATACAGTAGTGCTGGTGACGCAGGATAACGGTCACTTTAACGGTCAGATCAATGTGTTACCTGTCAGTCCTATGACTTTGTTTACAGCTTTTGGGTTTGTTTATAAAAAAGTCACTGTGAACATGAACAGGATAAGAACCAAAAAGGCAACAATGTATACATTCTTTCCTTGGTCTGGACCAAATGAACCAAACTACAGGGGTGGGGCCGAAATGACTTTGTGAGTGTTTTTAGTACATGTGCTCTACATCCTGTTCCGTCCTCACCTGGAAGCTTGAGCCACTTGGGCACCTTGCACGGGTCAGATCTGGTAGGTTTAGCAGCCTGGGTGTGTGCAGACGGGTCTCTCTCGTCTTGTGCGGCCCCGCTGGTGTCAGCCTTCGGCTCCGGAGGAGGCAGCGGCTCCTCGGAGCCCTCAGAGCTAGAGGAGGGTGTTGGGGACCGGAGCATGCAGCTGAGGTGGGATGAGGAAAAAAAAAAAAAAAAAGGTTTAAATATAAAACAAGTGTGTCTCAAAACTCAAAGATGCTTTGACGAAAGTATCTTGTTTTTTTGGTTTTCTTGAGAAGTTCTTATATCTATTTAAAGCAGCATTGTTTTGCATGCGGCGCTGTAAAGAAGTGAAATAACTGGGTGAGATCAAAATCTAAAACAGAGGAGCAATGATCTTGTTGTTAAAGAAGCAAAAAGGACAACAGGTGGGGGTCACTTTTGGGAAATCGGCTCTATCTTTAAAGAATTTGTTTTGGGGCTTTTCCCTTTATTTGATAGTGACAGTGGATAGACAGGAAAGGTGGGAGAGAGATGGGGGATGACACACAGCAAAGGGCTGCAGGTCGGAATCGAACCCGGGCCGCTGCAAAGGACTCAGCCTACATGGGGCGCGCGCTCTTACTGGGTGAGCTAGAGGCTGCCCAGAATCGGCTCTATCTTTAGAAGGACTGGAAAATGGTTTGTGTGTGTGTGTGTGTGTGTGTGTGTGTGTGTGTGTGTGTGTGTGTGTGTGTGTGTGTGTGTGTAGGAAATGAGGGCGCACGAGGGCACCTGCTGTTTAGGCTGAACCTCAAAGGGATTCCAATGATGACAGCTTTGTGACAGGAAAATAGGCTGGTTGCCGCGGGATACAAGTGCATATACACCCTAATGCACGCACGGTCAGGCACACATTTAAAAACACACACACAAACCTTGCAAAGGATTCATTTGCTTGCGAGGCCGAGACAGAGGATTCAAGTAGCTCCCTCTTAATGTAAATATCTGTGGAGGACACACACGGACACGGACACACACGGACACACACACACACACCATTATACATGATATTACATTCCTCAGTAATACACCAGTATCTAATTCACAATCAGCATTTGAAAGGAAAGAACCGAAAAGAGTCAAAAACCTGTCTTAGCGTCAGAGCCGAAGTACACCAGAGCACCGGGAAACAGGTCGGCCTACAGACAGACAGAGAGAGAGAGAGGAGGAGAAGTGAACAGAAGCCATCAAAAATGTTTGGCACACAAGTCAATTTCAGCAAAAACATACAGAAATCGAAAAAAAAAACTGCCTCCCTTCTACACGCAAAGCAAGCGCTGCCACCACATCCAAGCCTGAGTCATCGCTCGAGGATCTGAACCAGTAACCGTGGTTCTTTGAAGCAGACCACAAAATGAGCAACAATCAAATGGTTAGTGAAAACACTTTCACCCCTGAAGCACAACACTCCTCTCCGGTGAACGTCTTAATGGTTATAATGGACCATTTGCAGGCAGATATTATCAAGCGTACAATTATGGAGGTAGGAACGCAGACAGACAGACAGGCAAGCAGTGCACGAGTCTGTGACTCTAATAGGAAGTAGACAAACAAAACTAGTTTAAGACAAAGAGTCTTCTACTCATATGCCCGTTCACAGAAACTTATGAGCAACACGGGAGAGCAAGTAAGCTGAAGTACGAAGTTGAGTTGTTTTGAATGATTAATGACTTTCTGGTAAAATCCTTCAGCTGCTGGTCATCATGTGTCCACCGGCAGAGACAAACCTCAACTTCATTCTCAATTACTTTGACGGCATCTTGTCACAGATATCAAACATTGGAGCCTTTTGTACATCTATTAAAACATCTATAGTAATCTTGCCCTTATCATAACTGCATCCAAGATAACAGCTTTTAAACAGACACCAACCGTCAGTTATTATAACCTTTTGTTGGTTGAGCAGTTAATATCACACCAACTGACACTTAAGGCTGTTGGTTGGACAAAACAAGACATTCAAAAGGCATAACCTTGGGCTCTGGGAAATGGTGTGTGGTGTTTTCTCGATCCTCTGACATTTTATAGACGATTATTCTTACAATTATTATTATTCCTCAGTCTTTTCAAGCAGTATCACATTAAGACCCATTGTCAGCTTGAAACGTTAAAAAGTCACCGTACCCTTCGTTTTCAACCAACTCATGGAGCTAACGTTAGCTTAATTACCTTACACTAGCGAGCTACAGGTAATAACATATGCCAGCATCATTTGTCATTTCATTTTCAAATCAACAGTCAAAGGTGAGAATAAGAGAAGCAGCCTTAGCTCAGTCGTTCACCGTTTCAAATCAACAGTGTCAAAAGAAGGTGGCATGGCTGTCACTGGGTTTACGTGGGTTTACCCTCCACTACAACCTGTCTTACACACACTGTCCTTTCTGTCCTGCCCCCCTCACCAACTGGTTGCTAAATTGGGACACTCTGGACTAATTGCTATTATCACAGCCCTGTGAGCAGGAAACAATGTGTTACATTGAAACAACGGGCATTTCTGCTATCCTGCTCCTCTGGCAGCGGCACTTCCACTTGGGATGAGACAGGGCAACGGGACAAGACCTGTGTGTGTGTGTGTGTGTGTGTGTGTGTGTGTGTGTGTGTGTGTGTGTGTGTGTGAGTGTGAGTGTGTGAGAGAGAGAGAGAAAGAGAGATAGTGTAAAAAAACAGGAATGGAGGGAGGCAGAGCAGATCCTGATGGAAGACAGAGGGAGAGACGGATGAGGGAGGGGACGTCTGGTATCAAAGGGCTTCTGGGTTGGGAAGCATTCCTTTCCTGACATGACACAAAGTGATTAAAGTGTGCGTCTGTGTGTGTGTGAGTGTATATGTGTGTGTATGTAAGAAAGAGACGTGTGTGCACTAATGTCTATGTGCCATGACAAAAAAAGATTAAAGTTTCCTTTTGTGTGTGTGTGTGTGTGTGTGTGTGTGTGTGTGTGTGTGTGTGTGTGTGTGTGTGTGTGTGTGTGTGTGTGTGTGTCAAAGATTGATGTATAGACAGGGAAACGGAGCCAGACTGTGTGTGACATGACACCAAGGGGATTAAAGATTGTTTTTGTGCGCTTTAACGCTTTTAAGTCCCTAATGGATAGAGACATGGCGGTGAAAGGGGGGCGGGGAGGGGTGAGGCACAAGAGAGGGTCGGAGAGAGGGAGAGTAGTGGTGGTGGAGGTGGACGAGGGAGAACGAGAAGAATAAGAGAGGGAGAAAGCTGGAGTTGGGGTACAAGAGAGGGACATGTAGTGATAAACAGGGAGGGAGAGTTCAGGAAGGGACACAAAGATGAAAAAAGAGAAACGGGCGAACTACAATCAGAACATCAGATTTGATTCAGAGAGATCATGGCACCCAAAAAGGGAGGGAGGGAGGGAGACACACACACACACACACACACACACACACACACACACTTCAAAGTGTGCTTTTGAGGATCGTTATCTTTTGTACCAATCCCTCTGAGGAGCTGAATCTTGTTCATGATCACAACACAATATCACTTCAAACTACTTTCTTTTCCTCCCCTTCATTCCTCTACTTATGGTTGAGGAAAGTGTCAGGAGAAAAAAACAGGAGGCACTGATGACGAAAATGTTCTAGTTATTCTAAAATAATGCATCTAAAATAAAAGTCTATGTCTGGGTACAGACTGATGAACCGTACAAGAGAACAACCTCTTGTTTTTCATTTGTATCTCTTCACTCTCTTTCATTATTTGAATAGCTCTGAACTCAAAAGGCAACAAAGCATCGAGTGTGCCCATTGCTCTGTGTATGTGTGTTAGTGTGTGTGTCAAGATCAAAGCAAGGCCTGTATTAACCCCATGTGTCAGTCTGGGAAAAATCAAGCCCAGCTGGGGTCAAGGACAGTGGAGAAGGGGGAAACAAGTGTGAGAGAGTGTAGGAACGAAGAGAAGAGGGGGAGAACGGGAATGTGGTGGGGCTTTGAAGATGAGAGAGGGACCAGCCGATACATTTTACAGTCAGTCAGTCAGTCAGTCAGTCAGTCAGTCAGTCAGTCAGTGTGTGGCGTGAGTGGCGTGTGTGTGTGTTGAGATAGTTTCAAAGATGGGAAGTCAGTTTTGTAGTTGTGGTTCTCTGGAGTTTGCCTGTGATGTGGGTTGTTTGAGTTTAATCATTTTGTTTATTATTGTGGTTAAAGAAAGTGTTGCCTAAAGACTTATATGGCAGTTTTAGGGATCTTACCTGAAACAGTGTAGCTGAGGGGTCGTCGAGGATGGTTTTTGGGGGGGTGATGACTAAAAGAAAGTTTTCAGCAAAAGCAAAAAGGTAGAAAGAGGACACATCATCATACTTGCTCAAATCTACACTGAAGTCATTACTGATACTGGAAAGTTAAAGTGAACAAAGTGAATTGGAAAAAGAAAATGAAACCAGTGTTTGCAGAGAGGTTTTTTGTTAAACTGCAAGCTTTTCCTTTAGAATATGATCCGTTTTCATGTAAAACTAACAGAAACTGTACATTAGGAAGGCTGAATTGATTACACTGCTTTTCGGAACATGATGCATAACCGCAAGCTGATGGAAAACACTTAAACATTTTCTTACACAAAAGTAAATCTAGTCTAGATAAACCCGTGTGGCCTGTTTGGCGACTGTGACTGATCGGCCTGCGCGATTCGGGGAAAAATATGAATCATGATTTTTTTAGCTTAGAATTGATATCACGATTCTCTGCCACGATTTTTTTCTCACGAAGTGTAATGTTTATTGCACACATGAACCATGACAAAACAAAAATTGGCAGTACCAAACATAGATTTGTTTTGGCACCTATAGCATATTGCGCATCACCACAAGCCTGTAAACACAGAGGCTTCAATGAATAAAGAAAATAGTGATAGGATGTCGAATCCCTACTGACCCGATTGTTTTGTTACTTAATGACGACTCTAAATTACACCTGCTTGGGAGACAGAAGAAAATTTGACTAGCCGGCTCCACCGCAACCAAGAAAATGATAGCTCAACGCTGGCTCCCACTTGCTTTGTATAAAACAGTGGTTGGCGTACTTCCTAGACATAATTATGCTGGAGCTCTCTACAGCAAGGATTAACAAAGCCAAGTCATCGACTATAGACCTATGGAAAAACGCAGCAGCACAGGTATCGGTCCTAGTGACCTCAGCACCACAAGAATTAGAGGAGAGCGACTAGGCAAGGTGTGATTTTTGTTTTGTTTTCTTGTATATTGGTTTGTTTTGTTCTCCCTGAGACCGCAGAGGATAAAAAATGTATCATAAAAAAAAAATGAAGAAAATAAAGTACATACTGGACATTTAAGTACAGTAGGCTACCAAAAATAGTGACATATAACACATTGAAGTAAATATGGCCCTGATACAGGCTCTATCTGAACTCCTTGAACATGTCTTTACATAATTAAAACATGTCAATCAACATGCTGCAGCTACAGCTTCAGTCTCTAGAGAAATGGAGTGTGTCAATTGCCAATTTAAGTACAGTATCAAAAACCGAATGATTTCTTAGCACTCTTTAACTGCTTGCCTTTCATGTCTTCAGCTGTCCTATCAAAATAAAGGCCCAAAAAAAATTGGACTATCCAATGCGCCCTCGAGGCATTTGAGCGGCGTCCGTTGGTAACGCCCCTTTGGAAATGAACTGTCAATGAACCTTTCCCAGACCCACTCTCAGTTACAACTGAGAAGGGTCTGGTGTCAACCAGGCTACATTATCGATATTGGCTTTAAAAATCCTGTTCTAGTCAGGTCATTATCATAGCTGATAGAAAGAGAGAGATATTCAGGTGTGTGTGTCAAAGTGTGGATACACAGAAATAAGGTTTTCATGACATCAAACATTTACAAAGGAGCTACAGGGGTGGATTTATTATGCTTAATGATGTTGTGATTAATTAGTGGGGACATTAAATGACACTTACACAGGTAGAAACTGAGCTGAGGATCCTCCAAGTGACTCCTCACAAAATGCCTCACCGCAGCAACTGGACACAAAACAAACCCAGAACATCAACTGAAGCACGAACAAACTGATCCATCTGCACCTTCATCAGTCGCTGCGTGGAGTATAATTCATTTTTCAGATGGAATTCCCCTCAGATTTTGTTGTTCTGCTGGTTGTCGTGTTGCTGTTGGGGCCTGAGGTGGCTCTAATCGCTGGAATTACAGACCTGCCTCATTATTTCTGTCTCTCTGTCACTCTGGTGTGGCTACAGTCATAAATGTGGTGAGGGAGCCGCAAGTAGCTTTAACATTGCAGCCATACCTGTGGCTAGCCAGCTAAAATGAACTATCTCCACACACAAACACGCATGCACGCACACACACACACACGCGCACACACACACACACACACACACACACACACACACACACACACACACACCTGTCTCCAGGGGCCTGAAGAAGCCTTGTAGAACATGTCTGTCTGGAAACTGGACCCTCAGGACCACCTGGAGACAAACAGTGGCAGCAGGTTATTCAAAAGGCTGTATATTTCATACAAACATGCACATTTAAAATCAGGATTGTGATTACGTGTGTCACTTGTGCTCACTTTGGGATATCTTTTCATCTTCTCCTTCACCTGTGTTTCTCTCAGAGATTTAGTCATTAGCGGAGCCTCCTCCAGTAACTTCCTGGAGGAACGAGGGAGAAAGAGACGGACGCAGTTGTAACTGAAACAAGCTGTAAAATAAAAAAAAAAGCACACTGTGGAATTGACAATGGGAAAGATGAGCAGAAAATGTTTCATCTTCTACCCTTACTCGTGTGTGGCCGTGCGTGCGTGCGTGCGTGCTTGCGTGCGTGCGTGCGTGCGTGCGTGCGTGACAGAGGCAGAGACAAATTGCTGTGGTCGGCTTAATTGTCCCCTTGGTAATTGCAGTCATTGACGCGGTAGTAGCGTAGCCATGAGGCAGCCAGCTAAGTCAATGTCGACGGAGATTAAAGTATGTACGCAGTGAGGTCTCAACCTGACGGTGTTTGGTCGAGGGCTGGAGGATAAACATCAACACAAAACAGGCTTGCTAATTGCTCCCTGTATGCCATATTTAGAAGCTTTTGTAGTGTGTCTTATAAATGAGAAAATGTTTGCAAACACACACAATGCCTCAGCAGCTGTGGTCTGCTGTGGCCACATCCAGAGAGCACAGAGTAAACTTGTCTGCATCTGTTTTGAAGAAGCGCTCATAAATAAAGAAAAACTTCAAACTCATAATAAATAAAACTTCAAAACGCACGCAGTGATGCCCGGCATTCTGCCTGCCTATGGCCTCTCATCACTGCTATGGTATTATGCAATTAAGGGTTATACATCGACAAAACACCGCAGGATCAAATGCCAAACTGACTAATTATCTGTTACAAACAGTGCCGGAACACGCCGGAACCAGACGCGTTTCTGCAGCAACAAGGTATTTATAGTTTTATACTAAATATCACACGCAGTCCTCTGACCCAAAGTCACCCAACTGCTTCCATTTACTTCCTTCTCCCACCTCTCGCTTTTCAGCTGGGCGAAGCGCTTGCGCACATCATCCATCGTCACTTCAAAGAATTCGTCAGGCAGATCCCTGTGGTCCTCAGAGTGACAGGACATTGCGTCCAGGTGGTAGATGAGAAGCTCCCTCTCCACTGGCTGCAGAACGAGAGTGAGTGAGTGAGTGAGTGAGTGAGTGAGTGAGTGAGTGAGTGAGTGAAAAGATGGAGACATTAAAATCCACACTGATGTTTTCACCTAAAGCAGAGGTTTTTAAACGGTGAGGCGCATCTCCCCACCAGGGGGGCGCAGTACAGACGTGAGGCAAAGATACTGTGTGAGGTGCAGGTACATGCTGATGTACGGTAAACAATGGGAATTGTGTCTAGTCTATAGCCACGACCTTCTCCTTCCGGGATTGCCCCGTTGCCGCAGGATATTCCACCGTATGTCCTTTTTTTTTACCTGATTTCCGTTACCTTCCGCTTCCTTTGTGTTGGAATTCTAAATTCCGGTGGATTTATGATGACTAAGGTTAACTGTTCCTCAGATCTCTGCAGGGTAAATCCAGACAGCTAGCTAGACTATTTGTCCAATCTGAGTTTTCTGTTGCACGACTGAAACAACTTTTGAACGTACACATGTTTCACCAAAACAAGTTCCTTCACGAGGCTATGTTTGAGTGGCATCGGGGCTCTGTGCAGCGCTAAGCGGCGCCCAAGGCGATTTTGATTGGTTTAAAGAAATGCCAATAAACCAGAGAACGTTTTTTTCCCATCCCGGAATGCTGTGTGGACTAGCCAGACCCTCCTCCGCAGCGCTGTAGAGGAAGGTCCGGCAAAGCTAGACTACACTGTGTCCATGGCTTGTTCAAGGTGACAGGTTAGAGGTTTCCGAAAGGTCTGACCGGAAATAAACGGTTTTACCTCCAAGAACTCCTCCCCTTGATCCATGTCATCGTCTGGCTGGTTGGCAGTGGTTTGAGGCTGTAAAAAGGAACAGAAAAGGCTGCCAGTTAGAATCAATGACTTGTGGAAAGATTGTTTGTTCATTACTGTTTCTGAGGTCAAAATTATCTCAAGCACAATGTTGTGTAATTTGCTTGTACCAAATAGAAATATTACTAAAATAAGCTATCAGGACTTCCTTCATTTGCACTTCTTGCAGTGATATGGCTCACCTTGGTGCTAGAACCATGGCTGGATTTCGCTTTCTTGGCTTTGGGTGATTCTACTGCTGCAGTCAGAGCTGGCAGTGAAGAGGATGATGCAGATGAAGAGAGTGAGCGTCCCACTGCATCTCCCTGGGGACCCCCGAGGCGCTGACCGCCTCCAGAGAAGGGAATGAAAGGAGCAGAGGGAGCGGAAGAGGAGGAGGAAGAAGATGATGGGTGAGAGTTCAGTCCTGATGGCCCCGCTTCCTCGCCATCCTCCTCTGGCCTTCCTCTCTCGACGGGAGGAATCTTTGACCCAACTGCATGAAGGGAGTTCGGAACCTCTTCCTGTTGAACAGGGAGGGTGCTGCTTGCGGCAGAAGCGGGAGTTGGAGCAGGGCGGGCTTCTTCGATTGGCCTTTGGGGGCTTGAATTTTTAGTTGGCACCTCGGTTGTGGACGTCTCTGGATGTGACGGAGCAGGATCGGGCTGAGGTGATGGGCTAGGTGTGGTTTCCTTGGCAACAGGTGTAGTTGGCACAGCAGCTGTTTCAGTGGCTTCTCTGCCATCTTCCTCTCCCTGTGCTTTGTTCTTTTTGAGTAAAAACCTTACACAGAAATGGACACAATCATAAGTATCATAAGTCCCAAGTTTACATGGTGTTATGCACAGTATGCTGTTTGTAAAACTAAATTATTCAAATCAGCTTGAACACAAGCAGCCTACCTGACGATGGCATTTCCTCCTGTAAGACCCAGAGACTTCAGAGTGGCCTTCTTGAGTGCTTCTACCCCACTCACCTACACGCACGCACACGCACACACAGTAACCAAATTAGTAAAAGTCACTTTATTTTCTTGAAAAATGGAAAGATAAAGGAACACTGCATACCTCATCTCTCATGTAAACACACACAGGGGTGGATCCTGACTCAGACAGCTCCGACACACTGAAATCAAGTAATAAAAAAAAAAAAAATAAAACAGATTAAAATTATGGGCGACTGATTATGGTCGCTCTAACAGCGACAATACAAAACACAGAAGTGACTTTCCCTTAGTTCAGGTGAATCATCCTTGGGATTTTAAACCTCATGCGATGCAGTGGCACGCAGTCTGCATGTGTAAACCATGTGTGCACAATCCCATGTAGAAACTAATTGAACCGTAAATGTTTTACTATTGTTCTCCTCAGTTCTGAAAAAGCTTTCCCCTCCGCTTCACAACATTTGCAGAGCTTTTACGCTGTTGTGGGGCTAATATTCATTTCATGGAAGCGTAACTTCCCTGGATGATGTCATTTAATAGAGAGGAGGAGGGCTAGACGAATGCATGAGCACCTGGGACCGCACAGCTGGAACTACTGAGTAACAGCTGTGTGTGTGTGTGTGTGTGTGTGTGTGTGTGTGTGTGTGTGTGTGTCGTAACGTCAGTACGAGTGGTGAGAAGAATGGATGTTATCTAACACAGTGCTGGCCTGTGTTCATTCCTACACAATGATCAACTTTACTTTCCAACAAAGTGGAAAGTGAAAGCTACGCAAACATGTTTGTGGTCCATACTTTTAAGGACCATCTCTAGCACCTTACTAGGGCTGGACAATTGATAATTAGTACAATATGACAAATGTTTAAAATCAAATCAAATCCAAAACATAAAATAATGAAACTAATTTTCAAAGCAATGAACTAGGGTTGGGTATTATTTAATAAATGTTGATACCAGTACCCTTAATAATACCGATACCAATAGGGTACTTAATTTGGTACCTTTTTTTCTACTTCATTCAATACCCATCATGTGAATTGAAGCATTCACCACAGACTGTATGGGTTGTAGCTGCTGCAGTAGTTGGTTACACGTATTGAAGAACGCTTGCAGTGATTGGTGTCTAGCAACACCAAACAAATAGTGATTTTTTTTCTAAAGCTAGGTGCAAAAAGGATCAAATGCAGCTATCATTTGACTGGGGAAGTTTCCATACTACTTGGTAGTGGCCTATTTCGGTTGATACCTAAAGATAGAGTACCAATACCCAGCCCTACAATGAACTGTGTTCCTATGGTATGCATTACCACCAGTGAACCAACCTCCTGTGTTTCTATGTTAAGTAACATTGACGATATTGTTTAAAGTAACATTTGAAATGGGAATACAGAATGGGGAAAAATACTTTAGAGAACCAGTGGATCCTCCGATTTAGCAACTCTAAACTTAATGTTTAACCCCAACTTAATTCTAACCTAAACCCGAAAATCAAGTCTTAACCCTTGAACAGCCCTGTGAAGAAGTTAGAAAACGGAAAACATGTCTTCACTTTCCAAAAATGTCCTCAAATTGGTTCTCTGTTTGGGCCTCACAAAGACAGATGTACACACACACAAACTTTGCAAATGTGTACATGCTCACACACGCACCTGATCTGGGGAAAATGTGTGAGCAGTTCCCACAGACTCTGTCCACAGGAGAAGGAACCCTGGAGCCGAGAACCGTCCTCCATCTGTAGTGCAATCCGCACCTGAGGGATATGAAATCAAAGTTTTACACAATTGTAGTTTAAATATATGTTAAAGACCACAAACACACTTTACACATTAACCCTAATACAGGAATCAAACACAGGTCTAAATGATCAACAATAATCCATCCACACCTCTTGAGCTGGGAGTCTAAAGACGGTGAAAATGAAGTCCGACGGCCCCTCAGACGGACGACGCCACGGAACACACCAAACAGAGTCGAGTCACCGACCCCGGCCGATTATCGGGTTGGTGTGTCAGGGGCTTAAAAGTCTCATAAAACATGCACTATGCATGTACTAAAGGCAGATCAATTTAAAGGGTCACGCTGTGTGGCGGTTTTTGGATTTACTACGATAAGAGCTTGTGACAAAGGACGCTTAGTGGATTTGATCGAAAAATACATGGTATAGAAACATCGGCCACCAGACTTTTTTCATTTATGTGTTTTTCTAAAGAAATACTGCAAATATTTAAATAAAGACCTTATTTAATTGAATTTTAAAAAAGGTAAATAACAAGCAAAAAAAATGGAAACGACTGCATAAACACTAAACAAGCACGTTAAACACGTTAAAGTGTCCCACTGACTTTTTCCTTTAAAGTGCCCATATTATGAAAAAATCACTTTTTCTGGGATTTGGGGTGTTATTTTGTGTCTCTGGTGCTTCCACACACATACAAAGTTTGAAAAAAATCCACCCATGCTGTTTAGAGTGAGATACAGTTTCTGAATGTGTCCTGCCTTCAGTCTCTGGGTGAGCTGTTCAAAATCGGCACGGCTTGTGACGTCACAAGCCGAAACGAGCAGGCTAACCGCAACCATTAGCTCGTAGCGTTAGCATGCTAACGCTAATGCTAACACTAGCATGCTAATGCTAGCATGCTACCTCGTTCTCAATAGCAAAGCACTGCTACAACACACACAAGTTCACCATAATCTACAAAAGAACTACTTACATGTGCGCCCTCATTTAGAAGTCTCCCAGCTAATCCTGCCTTGTAACTGACCAAAGTTGTAGAAACAGCCTTTCTTTTACTGTCTATGGAGCTAGCTAGCTGACATGATCTACATCTGAGCTACTGGGCATGTGCAAGTGCAATCAAAGATAGTACAGAAGAAGAAGAAGAAAAGAGGTCTCACTCTGTAGCTAAAACAGAGACCAGGTGAAAAGAGGATCTGCAGCAGTGAGAGAGAGCACTGCAGTACAACAAAAACATGGTGTTTTTTGAAAATTAAACCATGTAAACCTATTCTGGTACAACCTTAAAATACAATTATGAACCTGAAAATGAGCATAATATGGCTGCTTTAAATTATTTAACACTTTTAGTTGCCTTTAAACACTATGAAATACAAAAGTTAAAAATAGGTGGATGCAAACCATATCTTAACCTTTCACGTTGTAGACATGGGTGACAAAAAGGTTACCTTAAACGCAGGAAGGAAACTCACTATATCAAGTATCAAAATCTCTAGGTGGCCTTTTGTAAGTTCTTGGCTCTACAGTCTCGAGCCATTTTGCAGGAAGAAAATTCTTTGATAATCGAACTTGATTAAGCTGCACATGTGGGCCTACCTCAGTCTGGAAATGAGTAACACCAGGCAACAGTGTGAGTCTCTTTTGTTCTTTATCTCTCTCTGAGTCATTCTACGAGTTGTTTATGTTTACTCAACAACCTTGTTGTCCAGCACATTGGCTCGCTGCACATCGGCACGCCGGGAGAGATGAAAAGAGCTCTATGGCTGTCAACGGCCCAACACGAAACTCTCTCATGCACCAGTTTGGCTGAGGTAAATGTTGGGAGCGCCTGTGTGTGGTACAAGAGTGTGAGTGTGTGTGAGTATATAAAATCTGTGAGGTATCAACAGTCAACCATCCATCAAATGACCAGAACAGCAGATCAAAACCAGCCGTGATTTTACTGCTTAGATTATGATGCCATGATGTCATAGGAAACTGCAGCTCAGCTACAACAAAGTGTTTTTTGGATACAGATCTGAGTGAACGCAGCAACACAGACAGGATTAATGAATTTCCAGGTACTGACAATAAAACCTCACATATACAGCTGACAGAAACAACAAAAGAATATTGATATTGCAATAAAAGGCTATACCATCATCATCTGGGATTCTTTCCTCCAAACATAATTATGGGTGGGACAACTGATCAATATCTTGACATAGTTTTAGGTGTAAATCACAAGTTTTATCACAATACGATATTTGCCAATATCACGAAGCCTGCCACGATTTCGATTCAATTCAGGGGCCTGAGATCGATGTGAGACGATAAGAAAGCCTCATTCAACAGATTCAGTTACATTTATATCAACTCACAAAAAGCAACTAAAATATGATATGACAATTTTATTGTGCATTTTTTAACAACTGCAATTTTAACTGAGCTCTTTCACTTTTTAATAAAAAGAATAAATATAAAGTGGGAATTTCAAAATAAGGGCACATTTTAAAAGATGATGATATGTATCAATATTTTCACTTATTGAATCGATATATCGATTGAGATCGATGTATCGTTACACCTCTAATTTCTAGTTTCATGTGATACAATACTGATACTTTGGCACCAGTATCACTATACTTTTCTTACATTTCAGGGAATCCCCTGTATTTTGATACCCAGTCCTAATCATCATATTGTGATATAGAGAGGTGTGAAAAGGCCTGAATAAAAGAGTGAGAGAGAAATTAAATGAATGCAGATACTTCCATACAGAAGAAGAGGGGTCACTGAATAGTTTGATGAAAACACAGTCACCAGATCTCAAACCAATTGAACACCTATAAGACATTTTGGCCGACATGTTAGATAGTGCTCTCCACCACCACCATCATTATTATTATTATCACAACACCAAATGAGGGAACAGGGTTCACTGACTTAAAGAATCTATAACAAAAAGCACTGAAGTTGAGACACCTTACAGAGACACTTTGCTGGTCCAGAGTCCAAGTCTACATCACAGTTAACTAAAACCATATTTTGAACTTATTTGACTGTTCTACTTGAGAGAAATTAACAATGTTTATAAATAATAATAACAATATTAATATCAATGTTATTTCTCAAGCCTAATTCTCAGCCAATCATTTAAAATGTTCTTGACCATGACTAAAAAAATAATAAAAAAACATGTGATATTCCGTACATCAAACACAAAAAAAAAGTTCATTGTGTTACAGGTGTTCATAATTTTGGAAATACAAACATATGAGATGTACATCCCACACGTTAAAAAACTATATGTATGTGATAAGCTTACATTTTTCTGTGTCACTATGTCAGACCTGAGAATCAAGCTACTACTGTATACTAGTGCTACGGGTGATACAGACTAGCAGACAATCACTATTATGTACCCTTACATATTGTATTTACGCACTCACACTGATGACTGATGTTATGTGTCTTTATTATGTGGTCAGCCACCTAAGTTTAACACTGCTATCTCACTTACTGTCTCCGTCTCGTTCTGGCTGTCTGTCTGTCTCTCACACATACACACACACACACACACACACACACACACACACACACACACACACACACTTTAAACTAACCTGGCTGTCAGCTACAGCCTGTTTCCTTGTACTTGTCACCATTTCCAGTTTCGCATTGTTGGGCAGGTTGGCAAACCTCCATGGAAGCGTGAGGTCAACAGCAGTCCTCTGAAACCTGTCAAAAGTGGATAACAGAGGAGAGGCGAGTGAGCATGACAGGACAATCAAATCTTTCCTATATAAATCATAAAAAATAAAGAGCACCATTACATTTGACAACATATCTCCTCCAGAGCTACTGAGTTCTCAAGAGGAACACAAGAGGAAAAAAAAAAAAATCACATGATCCCTGACTGTAAATTACGTCGAACACATTAAAAGTAAGTAACAATTGTCACCTGGATGTTTTTTCTTTTGTTCAACTTTATACAGTATATTAAATCCTGGGTTTTATCTCACCTGTGCAAATTAGATATGTAAAGATGTATATGATAGTCCCAATATAGTATAGTCATATCCACCTACCTCAGATATATAGGTAACCTTATATATTAATATTCTTTATTTATTCCAGCACCATTTGCACTTTTGCATTGCCGTTTTGTATTACTGTTTACATTCACCATATGTTTGTTTACATGTGTGTATGTACGTATCAATATATATAGCTATATACACTTTTTTATATACAAATGTATCTGTAAATAGTAGTCAAATATTTATGTGTATCTTGTTCAGCTTTGCTTTCCTTGTTTTTAGCCGTATGTCTATTTCTGTGTATGTACTTTGAGAGCAACAAAAAGTCGGAGTCAAATTCCCTGCATGTGTTCACACATACTTGGACATTAAAGCTGATTCTGATTCTGATTTAGCTTAAATGTCAGCACTGGCACAGCTAGCATCAACCACACTAATACTCACTTTAAACCGTGATCGTCGGGGTTAAACCCATGTTTTTTGCAGACATCCTCCAGCACCTGAAGATAACAAATATAAACTGAGTAAGAGAGTTGCAACCTAATTAGCAAAATATTTTGATTTCATCCGCACGAAAACAGAAACTGATCTGTCACTGGCTAACTACTGTTAGCCGAACAAGCTAACAGGAGGAGAATAGTTTGCTCTGGTTTGGAAACAAAGGAACATAATGAAACAAACCGTCCACGTTAGAAAACACGAATAGTCTTTAAAGCACAAGTTACCTGTAATAACGGTGTGTTTGGAGACACTTTAACTGTTTGTCTTCTCCCATTAGGAGTGAGAACCGTCACAGCTGTACCACTGGCTGCCATTGTTTGTCGTGACGTCGCGGTGTTTATTTGAATAAACTTTATTGACACAATACCAGCAGGGTTTAAAGGGTCAATTCACCCAATTTAAAAGAAGACATTTTCTATGGGGAGTGAATGACATTTTGTTTGTGGTTACAATTTAAATAATGCCATGGTTATTTCAAACAATCCACAGATCTCACTGTTTTTAAAGAAACTGTTCTACTGAAAAAACTAGCCCCATGAAAACCAACATATTCTCAAATACTGTATATTCCAAATATCAGGCCTAAATAAATTCCACATAAGCCACAATTGTAGATGATGCTTATTTCTAAGTATGACTGTATCACTTGTATCAATGTATCTGACAAATTAAAGGACACACTTAAATAAACGAGAAAAGAAGCATGATGTGATGCTTCCATACAGTAAATGGTTACTGCCTGAGACAACAGGCCTTTTATCTCACAGAAGACATTTTGAGATGTCACAGTAGAAAAAACACAGCAATGAGTAATTCAGTTAATGGTGCTAAACAGCTACAGTATGTCAGTTCAGGGCTCTATCTGTGCTGGCTTGCTTATTGGGACATTTAAATGGAATTGGTTAATTCATATTAATTAAACATGTGCCTGTCCTGCTGTAACAAGTTAAAATGTCTGCTGTGAAATGAAGTGAATCATATGCTATGGCATTCAAATTTACCAGATCTCAACCCAGTTGAACATAGGAGCTTTTGGTTGTTTTGTTAGTCAGCGTTCTCCACCACAATCATCAAAACACCAAATGAGGGAATATTTTACACATAGCCTACACATCATAACATATTTCCATGGTATAAGGGTGCATGTTATATGTACATGAAAACATATAGGGAATTGGGAAAGACAGAGTGAGGCACAGGAAGTAATGTCCTTTTTTATTAGTCATCTCTTGTGTAATCCTTGACTTGTAAATCTACAATATCCAAATTTTTGAATTTTATTAAAAATGTCAATAAGCCGCATGAGGTACAACTATTTATTTTTTTACTAGTTATTATTTTGATTTATATTTAAAAGAATCATCTTTGAGTCTGACATTTTAAAACAAAGTGTTCCATATCCATTTACTGTAACAAATGGATGCTGACATTTGTTTAAGATAATATACTTAAATCGCAAATATAGCTCACAATTTGTATACATACCAACATGAAGATCACTATTCCTTGTATAACCTTTCTAAAACATTATAACAAAACACAACACAACTAGCATCTAGACCAGAGATCTGTGGGGCCACCAAAGTATTGTTAATTTTTTTGAAGTAAAAAAAAAAAAATGAAAATGTCTTAACATGAATCCAACGTATTATTAGCAAATATAAATCCGCCTGTTTGTGAAAAAAAAAAAACATTAATGATAGGCTAACTGTCTGGGTAAGGTAGTCACAAAGGTAGTCATCTACAGATACAGTTAATCCTAAGGATTCACTCTGCCACATTTATGTTTAACATTAATACATGATTTATAAAATCATGCCAACAATTATTTTATTTAATAGCTTAGTCTTCTATGCACTTAAAAGGTACAGTATGTATAAAGGCTTTATGCCGCCCACACATTATTGTAGGCCAAGTTTAATATGCAACTCAATTTTATACATGTACATGTATGTATATGACCCTCATAATAGAAGAAGATAGATCCTGTCTGTACACTGGCAACAACACATTCAATCTGTTCCCCATATGGACGACTTCATATACTGTAGGCCTATACTGTATATACCATATGCAGTTTGTCAGACAAACTGCACTGACATATAGAGAATCAAGGCCATTTTATCCCAGCGGCAATAATCAAATTGGCTCAAAGCTGGAATCAAGCTGGACAGATAAAACAACATGGTTCCAACAGATGGAGAGGTGTGAGATCTTCAGATCTTCAGAGGGCATACAACTGACTGACTGACCACTTCAGCAACATTTAAGAGTCAAGAGTCCACCTGGGAAAGAGAGAGAGGGAGAGGTGAATACAGTTCTCAGTTCTGGGGGGAAATTGCCACCGTCTCAATAAACAAACAAACAATCAGTTTCCTTCCTCATTCAGCAAGCCAGAAACTTCAAAAACTGCCTGGATAGAGTGCAAAAGTACATGAAGGTATCTGGGTCTTTACACAACATTTTCACAAAAAATGTCTGTAATCACTGATAAATGAACGGCAAACAAATACACTTGTTAAAAACAGGATTTCTTCTTCTTCAAAAAAACTAAAGAAACTAAAATTTAATAGCGGTATGTTGCTGAACATCAGACTTCAAGATGGATGCTGGGTTACTGATTTTTTAACAGTTTCACTTAAAGTGAACAAAAGTAAAGCTGTTATGACTTGAATCAGCACATGATATATGAGTTCTAGGGTGGATTTCAAAGAGACTGAGTAAAAATAAAAGTGCTTTAAATGAGGATGAAGAAACTTGGAACCTGGAAATCTTTTAACAAACCGCTGTATCTGTGGGCACCTTTCCAGAATTAGGGGCGCTTCAGCCACATAAAGTCGAGACCAGAAAAGCTTTTTCCTCGCATTAACAATGAAGATGAGTAAGTTCTGGATGGTACCCTGAGGAAGGAGAGCGAGGGCCAACCTTCAGAATTCAGTTTTTCTTGAAGTTAATGCTCCACACGTTTCATGGCATTCACAGCCAGCAGTTTGATGAGCTGCTCTAAAGCCTTGGGCTCCAATCACAGACTGTATAAATACAAATAAGGAAAAATCTTTTATTCGACTCATTAAAAATGATGGTATTAGTTTTTTATCAGTACCTCACCCATTAAATGCATTTGTGTGTTGGTGAATGAGTGAAACTCGAATAATGTCTCTGTCACATACCACAGTCATGATTTAAAACCCCTCAGTGACCTTTTCTCCTCTGCAAATGTCCAAGCACTCTACAAGGGACTCCTCTCTATCAGTCACACACACAAAGAAAATTTGGGTCTCACATTTTTTAAAGCCACAGAACATGTGTGTGTCACTCATAGATTATTTACAGTCTACGGCAGAGATCTTCAACAGGGGGTCCGGGACCCCTAGGGGGGTCCTCAGAGTCACTGTAGGGCGGCCATAAATCATGCCCACAATTATTATTTTAATAGCTTAGTATTCTATGCACTAAAAAGGGAATGTATACATGCTTTAGGCCGCTCTACACTTTGTTGTAGGCCCGGTTTATTATGCAACTTCATTTTACATAATATATGTAGTAGGGGGTCCCTACTCTGTCTCTTTTTCAGTTAAGGGGTCCTTGGTTTAAAAAACGTTGAATACCCCTGGTCTGTGGTATAGCCTTCTAGAAACGTGTTTGTGTTGGACCCTGGCAGAATGGTGTGTGACCCTCTGCAGCCTATCCAACTGCGATTCTCCCTTCCACACACACACACACACACACACACACACACACACACACACACACACACACACACACACACACACACATTCAAAGACACTTCAAAGGCAGCGGTGGTCATACGATGACACAACATCAAAGAGATCGAGTGCATGAGTGAACCGAGTGAGGGGGCGTGCCAGGCATACGCGCGCTCTTGGTGTGAGACCGACGCCCCGCGAGGAGCATCAGCCAACGATAATAACGATTGGCCCGCGGGAGTGAGAAGCACTGGGCGCGGAGCAGGAAGGAGGGGCGCATGGGGGGGGGGGGACTTCAAATAAAATTCCACTTCGTCCGCAGCTCACGAGGACCTGAACCAATGAGTCAACAGGTCGTCAGTGAAACTGGGCCGAACGACTGAATAGAGGGACTTCTACGCGCGTAATGACAGTTGTACTGGCTCCTCGCGAATTTAGGACTAAAAATATGTGGAAACTGCACGTGCATTTGAGGTGAATTTTAAACCAGCTCTCCATCTCTCAATGTACCATGGAGAACCATAACCTGCGTTCATTCTGCACACCTTTCATGAACGATAACTTCCAAGAGGTCTCTGTGCGTTTCCAAAGAACTTTTCACTTTTCTAACGACTCTTAGGACATGTTGTGTTTCACTGAAGTAATTGCACACATTTGAGAGACGCTTTCCACTAACAATTAGATATGCAGAGCCGTGGTGTGGTGAAAAGCCGGGCCAGTCTGTCCGCGGTGCGCTCCTGCTTGCTGCTGCTCTTCATCCACATGAGCGCACCGGTGGAGGCGAGGAGAGTACACGGCGCTCGGGCGCAGAGTCGGCGGGTGCAGCAGCAGCAGCAGCAGCCTCCAGCGCACAGGGAGCGGGTGGAAGGAGCAGAGAGCTTCCCGTTAGACTTTACAGCCGTGGAGGGCAACATGGACAACTTCATGGTACAGATAAAGAACTTAGCGCAGTCACTGTACCCGTGCTCTGCGCAGAAGCTGGATCAAGACATGAAGTTGCACTTTTTGAAGAATGTATCTGTGACTTGCAATGACGGTTCAGCAGCAGGGTGAGTGTGCGGCCTGAACTGTATCTCAATTTAGTCAATAACTCATAACATGGCACTTAAAAGACCTGTCGTCATCTGGCATGTAGAGGGTATTTGGTTAAAGCCATTAAGGCGCAGATGCTAAATTGCGCTCTGCTTCACCAAACATCCGATTTGTGTTACTGTGGAGGTTTAAGTTCACTGCCCTTCAGTCCCTTGTCACTCCGGCTGTGACCAAAATGGATCAAAGGACCGCAGAGAGAGAGAGAGAGAGAGAGAGAGAGAGAGAGAGAGAGAGAGAGAGAGAGAGAGGCGCGTTACCCCAGCAGGGATTATTTTTCCAGAGGGACCAAAGTTATTGAGTCTGATAACACTAGACTGATAAAGCTAAATTACAACCAATAATAGTTTTTGCAATAACAGGTGTCTGTCTTTTGCAGTGAAAGAAATAGAAGAATCATGGACTTGCATGAATCATATCTAAACGACTTGCATATCAATCCATCAGATGGACTTGGACTTGGACAGATGGTCTTGGGTTATAAAGTAAAACCCTCATCTCACTGTAGCCCAGATGTCCAAGTTAGACTGCAGCTATGACTGATGTGTGCCTTAATCATCATTTGTAGGTTTTCATTCTCAGCAGCTACAAGTGAAAAGTAACTACCTCCAGATAAACAAGTTTATCTTTAGAAGGAATTACTCATGTGCCTTGACTGCTGTGTCTCATGCAGATCACTACAAGATCCCAGTTTTAGTCAAGTTTGCACACACAAAAAAAGGGTTGAGGGATGGATAGAGGGCATCATGTTCCCTAGAGCCCCAAGTGTTGTGCCAGTCATCCCACAGTCTATGGTACTGCAGTACTTTTTCTGATAAGAGGAAGGGATTCAGTGTGATCTGAAATATTTATTGGAACATCTATGTGGAATAAATCTCAGTAAGTTTGATGTTACGGACTGAAAGGATCACATGTGCATTGTGCATGAATACTATCTCATGACTCCTTAACAGGTGAGTTAATATAACAGACTGTTCACAGAGACTAACATCACTTTTAAAAATAAATCCTGAGAACCGTATCATGTTTGAGCTATCATACCTATTAAAAAGCAAGGCATGCTTTAATTACATTACAATACAATGATGAAGTAAATTGTGCAGAGTATGAGGAACAGGATTAAGTCATGAATAAAATGGAACACTGTGACTGTGTGAATAAGAGGCACCTTTCCATATGCCACCCAAGCTGTCAAGCCTCTGTGAGTGTGTGTGTGTGCTGCCAACGGCTCAATGACTTTTCCTACTCATGTTTTTTTCTTTTTAAATAACCTTGAGCTGTTAAAGCCTCCTGCAGAGATTTTTAGTGGTGCGATCAGAGCCAAATCTTTCATGGATTAAAGGTAGTATCCCTACAGCAGAGCTTGTGTTGTGTATGTATGCATCTGTGTGTATGTGTGACTCATTCACACTGATTTGTTTTGGCGTTCTCACGCAGGTACTACATCAAGGAGTCTAAAGGCAGCAAGAGGTGGCTGCTGTTCTTAGAAGGTGAGGATGAACCTAACACAGATGTAGAGCTCATTACAGTGAAACACGGCTCTACATAACCTGTTGACATGCGCGTGTGTGTCTGTGTGTTCAGGTGGATGGTACTGTTTCAACAGGCAGACCTGTGACAGCAGGTATGAGACGATGAGGAGACTGATGAGCTCCACCAAGTGGCCACAAACCAAAACAGGTAACAACACACGTGTCACTTCCCTGAATTGTGTGCAGCACAATTAATTCAATTTTATTTATTTAGTTATAGTGTCAAATCATAACAGGAGTTATATCAGGACACTTTAAAGCTAGAGTAGGTCTAGACCACACTCATATAATTTACAAAGACCCAACAACCCCCCCCCCCAAGAGCAAGCATTTGGTGCAACAGTGGTGAGGAAAAAATACCTTTAAACAGGCAGAAACCTCGGACAGACCCTAACTCTTGGTGGGCGGCCATCTGCCACTGCCGGTTGGGACACAGAGACACTGATACAGATATACAGAAATGCACACTAATATTTTATGCACAAATGCACACTAATAACTTATGGACAAACATATAAACACATTGAAGTGTTACCTGGTTCGTGCAGCTTTTGCAAACTCTCTGCACAGCCAGACAGAGCTTTTGCTTTCCTCAGTTGGGAAAAAAAACTCCACCTGAATGAAGGAGATTCATAGACATGTTTGTGTTTCCTCTTTAGCGGAGTTTGCATTAATCTTTAAAAGTCAAACTCTCTGGTTATTTCCCTCCAGCCGTCAGGGGACTTCTTGTTTGTTTATGGCTCTCTCCCCACCTCACTCTCTGTGTACACTTTACACTGGTGGCCAATGCAGCAGCCACAGAGCTCTTCAATGCCTGCGTGTAATTGCTGACCAAAGCAGAGGAAGTTAATGACTTATTGACCGCAGGAAAAAACATGCAGTAAACACACACCTACATATTACGTTGTGTGATTTTAAAGCTTTAGTGCGTAACTTTTTTATATTAATGAACGTCATTACATTCAAGTCATTGCCAAATGAGTTGATACAAAGCTAATTAAACAAAACTCTTTCTTTATTTCTCAGTATGGCTATGTTTAGAAAATGGTGTTTTAAATCCTCTGTGTCCTCCTTGGTTACAAGCAACTGCGTGGAGGAGGGGTGGGGGTGGTGCACGAGCACAGAAGACTTGTATCATGTGGATGCGCCCACAGTTTTGTTGTCATTACTTAGAATTCCTCATGGGGGAGACAGAAACTACGCACTATAGCTTTAGGTATAGCCTAAAATATTGTAGCCTATCTTAAAGGACAATTCCGGCGCAAAATGAACCTAGGGGTTAATAACACGTGTACAGAGTCGACCGTTCTCTGGGATATGTTTTCATGCTAATCGAATGTTGCCTCTTCGGGGCACTGGTAAAGTAAAAAGAAATCGCTATTTCTATACCAGTAACAAAGCTCAAAATAGCACCACACTTGGTAACCACTAACCAAGCTCAAGCACGCCGTTCGTCATTCGACTGGTCATGACTGTTTTCCCAAGATGGCGCCTGCCTGTATACGTGAAGGTACAGTCTTTCGAATAAACTGTCTGTACACTTACAAAGTTCTCAATGCTTCGGTTTACATGTAGGGACCCTCATTATGCTACAGTGGAAGTGTGGTGCTATTTTGAGCCATGTTAGTGGTGTAGAAATAGCGATTTCTTTTTACTTTCGCGTGGCCCCGACGCCTAGCGTTATTAGCTAATTAGCGGTTTGCCCTAAAACTGGTCACATTCGATTAGCATGAAAACATATCCCAGAGAACGGTCGACTCGGTACCCATGTGTTATTAACTCCTAGGTTCATTTTGCGCCAGAATTGTCCTTTAATTGTACTGAAGCTTTTTGACTATTATGATTAAGACATTTGTTCAGAAAGTGAAGTTAATGTTGGATCTTGCCTTCTTCTATTTCACAGGAACAGGAATCCTGTCTCCTCAGCCAGAGGAAAACCCTCACTGGTGGAACGCCAACATGGTGTAAGAACTCCGGTCTCTCCTTCTCTTTAATATTTATGTGTTTGGGTCAATGTATTTTTTCTAGGGCTGTCAAAACAGCACGTTAATTTCGATTAATTAATCTGAGAAAAAATAACGCGTTAAAAAAATAACGCAGATTAATCCATTCCATATTGACGTTTGATCCGGAGCCGTTCTAGCCACCATTCGACTGTAAAATGAAGGAGGGAGACGAGAATGTGCTGCCTGGATCATTAATTGGAACATTTACTTGTAAAAATCTTCTTCCTGCCAACCCTGGCTACCGAAATCTGGTGTCACTGATATGTCTGAGCTGCTCTCTGATGCTCTGAAGACGATACAGGCAACACAAACACCGCTGCACGTGACGCTAGTTAACACTATACTCGACAGCAGCTAACGTTAGCCTACCGCTAGCTAGTTAACACTATACTCGACAGCAGCTAACGTTAGCCTACCGCTAGCTAGTTAACACTATACTCGACAGCAGCTAACGTTAGCCTACCACTAGCTAGTTAACACTATACTCGACAGCAGCTAACGTTAGCCTACCGCTAGCTAGTTAGCACTATACTCGACAGCAGCTAACGTTAGCCTACCGCTAGCTAGTTAACACTATACTCAACAGCAGCTAACGTTAGCATACCACTAGCTAGTAGCTGGATTAAACACGGTTAAAATGCTGACAGCTAACGCTAAACGGTGTAAAGTTTGACTGTGTTTTACTGTAGAGGATTCAACACCGGTATGTAACAATCTGCAGCTGCCGTTGGAGAAACAACACAGACGGTGCGTTCAAGAAACTGGTAAACTACAGTCTCGTGGTGCATTTGAAGTTATTGTAAATGTCCTTTTCCCATCTGATGGTTGTTTTTGTCGTTCAACAGCAATTTACTAGTGAAATAAGTTATTGTTATACATTATTATTAAATCATTTCATTTTTACCATATGGCCTTAGCAATAAACAAGCCGTTCTTTAATGTCGCCAACTGTTGTTTAGTACCCTTTTTTTTTCTTTTCTTTTTTTACTTTCTTAAAAAGTATCGGTTCAGGCACCGTTAATTATGTATGCGATTCATTTCGATTAATTAATCACAGAGTATGTAATTAATTAGATTAAATTTTTTAATCGATTGATAGCCCTAATTTTTTCACAGTTTTTGACATACTGGTGCTTTACAGGACTATTCTCTGTAGACAAATGTGAAATACTTCTTACACGTGAATATAATAATATAATAATAATTTAGGACTCTGAAATTCTTTAGAATGAGTGCTTTTACTTTCAATACTATGTTCTACTTATTTGCATTTACTGAAGTTATTTGTATCACACAGGACTTTAATTTGAATGGTTTATATTTTAATTTCCATTCTGGTATTTCTACTACCAGTTACAATAAATAAATATGAGACTTAAGTAAGTACTATTTCTTTCTCTGCTGTTATTGCTTTAGCCATTTATCATCCTTTCATACATAAAAAAAAAGATCATCGGTGCCTGATGACACTCAGTCTTGTCCTGTTCTGTTTCAGCAGCTGCTTGTCATTGTTAGATAATAAAACATATACACTCACTGACTTCTGTCTTTGAAGTCACACACCTTGTTTGTTTTCAGTCTGCCATCACACAGCCAGGTTGGCTATTATTTATGCAACTGCTGTATCTGTCGGCTATCAGCGAACCATCTGATTCCAAATAATTGTCAGTGTTGCTCTTTCTCTCCGGTAGCTTCATCCCGTACTGCTCCAGTGATGTGTGGAGCGGAGCCACACCGAAGACAGATCACAGTAAGTCACAATAAATCAGTTGACTCACATTGTGAGCTTGTAGATCTGGCTGAAAAAAAAGATTCTTGATGTACTAGCTATTTAAAGGCATAGAAAGCAGCAAACAGATCAGAGGCTACAGACAGAGATCTTATGATCTGGGAGCTCATTGATTTGTTTTGTTTATTTTGTGTGGAAGCTTTTTCTTTTAGCTATACAGTTTTGAACCTCCTCCATAAATTTGACCGTGTTATGTTGTGTTCGTGTTAGATACTCAGCAGGTTTATAACACACAAGCTGTGCCGCTGTTCCAGTCTCGCACTACAAACCAACCCACATTATTTCATCCAAATGTCCTGAATTTCTCCATGAAATCAAGATCAATTATTACTATTAAAAAATGCCATAGCTTCAAACTAAAACGTTGCTGAGTGTTGCTAATTGTCAAGTTGATAATAATTTAAAGTAATCAGTCAGGTGCCATTTGGACTTCAGATAAGTGAATGGACCTTTTGCATTAATAACCCTGTAAACTAAACACACCCCAACAAAAAAAAAAATCTTAAGATTTTTTTAGCTTCTCAGGTTTTCAACAGTTTCATAATACTAATGTAGAGTTAGTAGTCTGAGTGAGAAGTGTGTCACTTAGCTCTATGGTGATAAATAAAAAACATCTTTGTTCTCAGGTGATTATGCGTTCATGGGCTCTCTGATCATTAAGGAGGTGGTGAACGAGCTGCTGACAAAAGGACTGGACAATGCCAAGGTTCTGCTTCTGGCAGGAAGCAGGTCAGTTCAGCACATCTACATGTGTGTGTGTGTGTGTGTGTGTGTGTGTGTGTGTGTGTGTGTGCGTTTCACCACAGATAATCACTCGGTTGCACCCTCTGATCCCACTCTTCCTGTCACCAGTGCGGGCGGTACAGGTGTCCTGCTGAACGTGGACTACGTTGCAGAGCAGCTGGAGTCGCAGGGCCACCGAGGGGTGCAGGTCAGGGGCCTGGCTGACTCCGGATGGTTCCTGGACAACAAACAGTACAAATTAACAGACTGCCTGGACACCATCAGCTGTGCCCCCACTGAGGCCATTAAGAGAGGCATCAGGTAGGACAGGTGGATAGCATTAAGATGGTGTTAAAGGATAGACTGGTGGATTGATGGGGTGGGTGGGGTGGGGGTGGGGGGGTTAAGGAGGAAGGTTTATAAGCAGTACAGATTTTGTAAAGTGGTGATACTTGGCAGGTACTGGGGCGGTCTGGTGCCAGAGAGCTGCAGACAGGCTCATGTGGGAGAGGAATGGAACTGTTTCTTTGGATATAAAGTCTTCCCCATGTTAAAAAGTGAGTAACAAAACACCCTGAGCCCCTCCACACGGCAGACGTAGATGATAAAGACAGAGGCTGGGGTGTCACTTAAAGTCTGACCTGCAGTTCATCCTCTCTCCTGTCCAGGCCCGGTGTTTGTGGTGCAATGGCTGTTTGACGAGGCCCAGCTGACGGCCGACAACATCCACCTGACCGGGCAGCCCGTCCACGAGGGCCAGTGGAGGTACATACAGAACCTGGGACAGGAGCTGAGGAGTACGCTACGTGACGTACCGTAAGACTGCAAACAAAATATAAAACACACACACACACACACACACACACACACACAAGATACTGTACAAGTAACAACGACTGTTTTGTTGACTATGTGACTCTTTGTTTTTGAATGGCAGGGCGATGTTTGCTCCGGCCTGTCTGTCGCATGAACTCATTACTAGATCGTAAGTAAATACAACTTTCTAACACAAGAAACTGAAATCCTAAAGGTTATCTCCATTAGCAATTGATTCAAACACTCAGTGACTCAATACTCAACATGTAAGATGACTGCACAAGTACATACAGTCACATTTATTGCCATTGGAATATACTTAATTAAATGTCTGCTATTAGTTAGGTACTTTAACCTTTGCTCTACCTTAATCGTACACTTTTCAATTAACTATTCATACAAAGTACATGAAAATAACAGAGAGGAAAGTCTGATTTTGGCAGAATTAAATACCCAACAAGGTACTTTAACACGTTGATGAAAGCATCCTGTACATTTAATATTACCATAAAGCAGTGCTGCCCGGTAATTTGCAGCTTGCTTAATGGTCCCATACGAATAGAGCTGGACCGATCAACTGGCTGGACCAATATGAGCTTATCATAGATGTATCTTTATAGCGTACATACAGTAGATGTTGGCAGATAAATAACTACAAATTGCCAAGCGTTTTGAGATACTTTAGAAAAAATATTAGAGTTACATAGTTCGTCCGCTGGAGAGCACTGACAAGTTAATTTTTCAATTGTATAATGTCCCAGTCAAAATATACATTGGTAACAATTCATTTAAAAAAACAATTTCAGGGATCCATATCAAATTTTTTATGTAAATAAATTAATATTAGACTTTTGAGACTTGAATATTGATCGGTCAGTCTTATAATACAACCCAGAGAAATGAATCATCATATTGCCCAATTCTATTCTTTTTAAATTACTTCTCATGACAGTGCCCATAATCATGTAAAACAGCACACAAGGTTGTATGCAAGTATACAGATTGTACATTTTACATTGTAGTACCATATATGATTCTTCACTATGTGTCTTCCTGTCCCTGCAGCTACTGGATGGACATTCAGGTCAAAGGCACCTCTCTGCCCAGAGCCCTCCACTGCTGGGACCGCAGCCTCCAAGCCAACAACCATATCAACAGCAGCAACCACAACCACCTAAAGCACAAGACCCAGCCTATGAGGGGTTGCCCTCTACATTTGATTGACAGCTGCCCATGGCCACACTGTAATCCCTCCTGCCCAACTATTCGGGACCAGCTGACAGGACAGGAGATGAGCGTGATCCAGTTCCTGAAGCACATGGGCTTTGACGTGCAGAAGATGGCCCAGCAGCAGGGGATGGACCCCAGGAAACTACTGGGCATGCTCAATAACGGGAGCTGAGTGGCTTTTTTTCTTTTTTAAAGCACAGCAATGTTAGCGTAGCGTCAGTAAGCCATTCTGCAGAGATAAGAAGATGTTGAACATCGATGGAAGACAACAGGAAAACACGAAAACAAAACTGAAAACTGTGAATACTTCCAAACATCGTCTTCCATCAATAACAAACTAGACTCAGCTTTTGAAAAACTGAACGACTCAAAAATGTACAAGTGCCTGATAAGTTTTGAAGATATTGTTGAGTGAAATACAATCAAACCAGAACGTTTGAGCTGTTTAAACAACATGAGATCACTTGTTTTAACATAGACAGATATGTCAGATACTGTATATACTGTAGACATGCTATTATTGTGAGGTGTACACTAATACAATGAAAAGTGGGTACAGTGTGTGTGTGTGTGTGTATGTATACACACATACACACACACACACACATACAGTAAATATGTACCGTACTATATGTACGTGCAGTTGAGACTGTCATGGTGGTAGTCTAAAATAGTTTTGACGGGCAAGATTGAACACCTCCCAGTTTGTTTTGTGGGGATTTGGTGCTCTCTTCTGTCAACTCTAACTATCACATTCAGAGATCCGTCTATGGTGCTGCTGTTTCTACCCTCCACCAAATATGCTGCTTTTTCTCATTTTGGAAAAATAATAATTTAATGGGTAATATTTACTAATAAAAAGGTACAATGATTCAGATTATTACTTTGTTCACCAGAGTACTTAAAATTATTATATATTATTATAATTATTTTTCTACTGAAAATATCTTGTATATGTCTTATAGTCAGATACAGTCAGCTACTGCAAGTGTCAATACATTTTACGTTTTTATTTGCATGTCTGTGAAAAAAAATACTTGCTATACTAAGTACTATAAGTACATAAATACTATAAATGTAAATAGTACAAATTATATCCATATTATTTTTCAGGCTGTTGAGTTTGTAATATTTATCTTCTTGTGTTGTAATGCCCACACCTCATATAAGCACTAATAAATACAAATACACGCAGATATGATAAAACATAATTTAATTGCTACAGTATGACAATACAGTGGCAGTTACCATCGCAAAAGAGCGACTCAGAAAACAAAAAGTAATATCCAGTATTATCATACTCACACCCACAACATCCAAAGTTTACCTACTGTACAACATACATACATACATACTGATAAAATTATTTAAAAATCATTAAAAAAACAAAAACACTGTAGACTACGTAGAGTTTTTTGCACCAGAAATGATAAAATCTATTTGTTCACAGTTGATATGAAAGTGCTTTTACGAGAGATGACTAAAATCCATGGAAACTGATTAACATCAGCTTCAAGATTTCTCCAGTTATACTGTCCGTCGGTTACATTTAACTTTCTAAAGTTCGAGTTCAGGGATTTTAATCTATAAACAGCACTGTATAAAGCAGACAGTTTTGTTTCACCTGATATTTCCACTTGGTTTGTTTTGACTCTCTACTAACGCTCCAGCCATTAAAATACTGGCCAAAATTATATACATATACATAATACATGATTGAATTTGGTCATATATACAGTTGTCCAGTTATATCCACGCTGGTTTAAGATTTCTCCAAACCTCAGTGCTCAGAGAACTGAGGAGGCTTGTCTACTGGAGGTTGGGATCTCAACAGCTGAAGTCCTAAAGGAAAAATAAATAAAAAAAAGACATAGGAGGAAAGAGGAGGCCAGGTTATAGAAATTGTTTTAGCTTTAGACAAAAACAGTTGTTGCAAAGCACCAGAGCAGCACAGACTGACCTGACTTGTGAGTCTTCGAGCGGGGGTTCGTTTTTTTTCGTGGATGGACTGGAGGCGAGTGATCAGAAACTTCTTATCCTCCCCCTCCTGAGCAGATTGATCAAAAAGCAAGCAATATCAGGAAAACATTCTTTTCACTTAAACTTAGTTTGTTTTATAGTTATCTTCATAATTACACAGAGCTGTATATACAGTATTTAGGTGATGTCTTACATTTTCAATCTGCTCCTGAAGTAAGCTAATGATCTTCCTTTGACCGTCCACCACCTGACTGTGGAAGTAGATGACAATCCTGATGGAGAAACGACAGAGGACACACTGATTTCATTAATAATGCAGTATGATAGTGTACTGCTGCTTGCCTAATGACAGATAACAGCACACACAGACTCTCTGATCTGCCTTAATGCTGGACCAACCTGCTGCAGCTTCCAGTAGCTGAGATACCACTGCTAGCTGCAGGTCTGCTTTCACAACCGCTGGTTGTAACTCGTGCAGGTCAATATTAGATTCCAATCCTCTCAAGAACAACTTGTTAATGTTTCAGAAAAAGATCCAATTTCAGTGTGTCTCAGGACATTATGGTTTCATAATTTCAAAATTCCAAGCTGCTGCTGCTGTGTTGATCAATATTCTGTGTGTGTGTGTGTGTGTGTGTGTGTGTGTGTGTGTGTGTGTGTGTGTGTGTGTACTCACAAGAAGATGCCTGCTCCCACAAACAGGAAGAAAGGGTTTTCCACCAGGTAGGAGTGAGCCCTGGCCAGCACGGACAGGTTGGGATTATCTTTTTCCAGTTCTTCCACCCACCGTTTCCCCGCCTGGAACATTGTTTTGAGCTCTCGGAACGGACCGCACGATGAGGAGGGCGTGATGCTGAGGACAGAAGACAAATGTTGAGACTGACATCTATGTGTGTCACACAGGACTCCTTTTTTATTTGACCTTTTCTCTGAGGTGAATATGGGTGGCAAGTGTCCCAATACATCTAATAACAGGACAGTTCAGACATAGCTCTCTTAAACAGTTTAAACCATGATCTAAATCAATGTGCAAAGTATATTTAACTACAAGTATCTATAGCAACAGTACCTCTGCTTGATGTTATCAGTTAACGCTTGTCAAACTGATTTCGTGTAAGGTAACTTGTTTTTTAAAAACGTTAAAAGATTTTTTTGAAGGGGTTAATACCTCCACATGGTGATTGTGACACACACAGAGGCACCGAGGAAGGAGGGGAAGCAGAGGAGAGTGATGAAGACGGTGGTCATCTGGCTGACTCTGTATGGCTTCCTGGGGGCCTGACAGTTCATCATTACGCTGCTCTGTTAGGAGAGAAAACACAGGCCGGGGTCAAAGGTCACCACCTCTAACATCATAAATCTCACAAAACTAGGGGGCCACCGAGTTTAAGATTTTCTTGTCAAACTACTGGTGTCAAGGTCTCAGATTAACTTTCATGCTCAAGATAGAAAGTCAAAATAAGCATGCATTTAGCAGACATGACATCACAGCTTTAAGAACTGTCACATTAAAAGCTATTACACTATTTGACTAGGAAACACATATTACACAGTGTATACGACACATACTGTATGGTTATGATACTGACATTATTTACAGACAGAACAGATCCAGGGTCAAAAAGGGACAAAAAAATTGAAGCTGTCTAATAGGCTGGGAGTATCTGAAGCCACACACAACTACAGAGGATCAATTCAACCATAACATTTAAAAAAAAAAAAAAGTTTATTTGTTAAAAGTTAACTGTCCAAACGTTTTATTATTTCAGTTTTAAGCTTTTATTTTAAGCATTTTAACTTAAAGGTGCCCTGCCACACAAAACCGTTTTTACTTGTATTTTTTGAAATATGTCAGGTCCATATGTGTTTGTGTTATGTCGTGAATGTGAAAATGAACTGCTACCTCCTCTGTCAGCTCTAGCCACCGAAAAGAAATAAGCGGAGAAATCAGGCCAATTACAAAAGCTGGTCAGTCTGACGTGGTGTTGCCTGAGCTCATTACTATTCATGAGTTTGCCCAGTTGCACTGGGTAAAGGATGCTGATAGCCAGGCTCTCATTGGCTAGCTGTTAGCCAATCAGAGTCAAGCAGCTAAGCTTGTTGAATATTAACGAGAACGGGCACAAATTGAGCTGAGTCTTCCTGCAGGCTTTCTATACCACGCTAGAATGGCTTGAAACAAGGTAACCAAGGCATTTTTTCCACAAAAAATGTTACAGGGTCCATGGTAGAACTTCAGACATTACCACAAAGTAATGAAATACGTGTGGCAGGGCACCTTTAAATGTTTCCATGCAAGTACCTTTTTAATGTAGAAGAGCAGAAAGAGTTTGATAATCTGCACTGCAGGCAGGAGAGGAGTGAAGAGAACACCCAACCTGAAAAAAAACCACAAAGTTTATTGCCATTACCCAGAAACTATTTGACTTTACTGAACATAACTGTGTGTACATCTTAACAGCGGGTTTAGTACCAGGCCAACGTCTGTCCATAGATAAGTTCAAGGACGTTCCTGGCGATATCAAATACTGGTTTCCTCCTCCTCTTCAGCACCTTCTCAGAAAACAACCTGTAGAGAACAGCAGAAGTGAGTTTATAGCCTCACATGTTTAGAAACTCAATGTAAGCTCTGCTTAAAAAAAGCAAACAAGACTTTTATCTGGTGGTACATTTTCCAATTACTTTAAACAACAAAAGAGAAAGAAATTCATAACACTTTTCTTTTTTTTTTTAATGAATGACCAACCTCCAAAGAAATTCTCCGAACAAGGTGTCCAGTAGAGTGAAGATGAAGTCCATAAGTAGGAAACGATAAAGCTCCTGGCCAACAAAACTCTCCCAGCACTGGAGAGAGTAGTTTAGAAACAGAGCACAGAGTCAGCCATTAAACAAATAGCACTGAGCAACATAAACTCAAATGATCAAGATTATTAATATTCCTCAACACAGCTGAGACATTAAAAAGGTGTCTGCTGTGGTAGTATGAAGGCGAAAATGATGTCTCATCATTTATGTTACCTTCAGTCCAATATCTTCAGGGTCAGCAGCCACCCGACCGAGCCAGTGGTAGCACAGGAGTCCAAGAACGCTTACTTTCAACATTAAGTTTCTAAAAACGCAGACAGCAAACATGTTACCAACCAAAAACCATCAGTTCTGCACTCTCTTAAACTCTGACATCTGTGAACTCGCAACGTGCTGTTCCTCTGCTCACTACTACCTGCAAATGGCGACATATGTGCGTACAGAAGGCGACTCATAGTCCTCCATCCAGGCTGCAAGGTTGAACAGGCCGGGCAGCAGCAGGTTGATGAGGGACACCACCACGGGGAGAGCCAGCAGGCTGGCCTCAGTCAACAAGAGGTTATTGTCGGCAATACGAGAACTTTGCTGGAGTTTCTGTTGGGGACAGAGAACAAAGAGCTAGGTGATGTGCTCTATAATATTACTGTTGGCTGTAATGTCATCTTCCAGCTGTCAGAAATGACGTATTTAACTGTATATATTTTTAGGGGTGCATGATATATTGACTCAATATCGTTATCGCAATATCACTTTGCGCAATATTATATCGAAAGGGGTTGCAATATTTTGTTTATATCATGGAGCGCTGCGTCCCGTCCGTTGGCTGTGTGGCTTAGTTGTGTTTGATTTAGAGCCCACTTGAAACGCTATAATGATCATGTTTCATTGGCCAGTTACCGTGCCACTTGTACATGTTAGTGCACGTCAGCGCACGGGTCCACTACGTGACAAACCCTATGGAGCGTACCACGTGTGTGCATATTTAGACAGAGTGACAGTGTAAGTGAAGAAACAACAAAACGGAACGAATCAGAAAAGCGAAATAAAAGTTGTGTCCTGTTCTCTTTATTTATTTATTTGATACTGTACAACCAGTAAAACATGTCCTGTTCTGTACACATGGTCCTTATTTATTTATTCATGTTGTGCCAGTCCAATATGATCGTCAGTTGAAATAAACCTTGTGCTGTAAGAAAACTTGTTTTATTTGTTATGAATTTTGATGCGTTTTCCCGTAACTTTTGTAATTTTACGTATTTAAAAATATATCGCAATATTCATAATCGATATCGCAATATCACATTTTGTCAATATCGTGCAACCCTATATATATCTTTAACAGATTTGTGTTACTCTACTCCTTTTAGCAATTAGCAGCACTGCTGTGAGCCAGCACGTGTCTTTATTTGATACCACCATAAGAGTCACCAGAAACTCTACAGGGTAGAAACAGCAAGAGCCCTTTAGATGGTAGTGTTTTGTATAAAACAACCATGCAGCCAGTCAGCAGTTTGTTTGATATATATATAGAAGTACCACTGATTAGCCTGGACCTTTCTGACAGAAAGTATGGTGGCCAGCAGCGACATACTATATGTATAAATGGCTGCTTTACGAAACATAAAACCCAAAGACTGCGTAACAAAGGACAACAAAATACAGCCTGAATTCTGAGTATTTACCAATAAACATTTGGATCCTTAGGAGATGTTGACTTTGGACCCTGAAACCACCCCGCCTCACCTTGTGCATGTTCCCAGAGAAGTAGTAAATAGCAAGCACACAGGCTGTGGTGCTCCCTATGCAGATAGTCCATGCCAGGCCATGAACCATCAGTCTCCACAGCTTCTGGCACGCTGTGTTCTTGACGTGCTTTTGATTCACCTCTGCTAGCAGCTCCTGGTGAGGGAGAGGCAGGACAGAGAGAGAGAGAGGGAGGGAGAGGGAGGGACAGAGGAGGAATATTATGAAGAAAACAAAGGGATAAAGAAGGGAAAGAATGTATCAGATCATGGCATTCCTGTCTAGCAATTACTTGACAGAGAAGGAGACATGGATGTGTGTGTGTGTGTGTGTGTGTGTGTGTGTGTGTGTGTGTGCGTGTGCGTGTGCGTGTGTGTGTGTGTGTGTGTGCGTGCGTGTGTGCGTGTACCTTGAGCTGGGTGCTGATATTCTCAGACATGAGTTTGACAGAAGTTTTCTTGATGACCTTAAAGTCCCAGGAGCAGAGGACCTTCATGGCCAAAATACTGTGAGATTTATCGATGCGGAAGCTCTGACCAAACGACTTTGACATGCTGTTGGGAAATTGCACATTAACATGCTTCATGAAATATTATTACATTTAAAACCAGCTACGTCAGTCCTGTTTGTGCATTTCTGTCTTCTTTAAAAAAAAATAAAAAAACAACACCGTACCTGTACACAAGAATGATACATGTGATGAAGAAAGCCACTCCTATGGTAAAAAAGTATGCCAGCGGCATGTTATAAGAGAGGTGCTTCGACACACAGTCCAGCCTGGTTCCATTGGACAAAGAGACATTCTGCACTCCGCCATCATCCCTGCAGCTCTTACGCAGTGTGTAGTTACTGTAGTAGCCATAGTACATCACTGTGTCTGAGAAATAGCCCTGAGACAAAAGGAGATAGAGCAACAGTGATTTATGCAAAAATTGATTTGCTTCACAAGTAACTTCTTTGTTTGGGTCAAAACCTACAAAGAGAATATGATTATTTACTTGGATCGCATACTGTTAAACTTAAAGATGCCCCCCTAGACAAGTTTAAAGCAACATTATGTAACTATTTTACCTTACAATAACAGCTTCCAAATCATTTGTAATGCTACACTAACAAATGCGCGCCCCAAACGCCTGTTGATGAGCGCGGGTACGATCTCCCGGGAAAAGTGCTGTAACGCTTTACGCAACTACCACTAATTTGGTGAAACTGGGTCATATTTATGGAGAAAATGTTTTCTGGTTTTGGACCGCTGGGAGGAGGAGTTCAGCAGCCTCTACGGACATTAGGGCTGAACGATTAATTGCATTTTCGATAATATCGCGATATGTTAAAACGCGATTTCCTAATCGCAAAGGCTGCGATTTGGTCACATGACTCACGAGAGCAAATCAGTCTGCACTCCGTAGAGAAAGCATCAACTAGCATGCTAACGCTACACTGTACCTTGAGCTGATTTCTGTCATTCAAACAACTCTGAGTTGTAGTTTAAAACTTTTACAGCCATTTTAATAAAATGAAGGGTTTTATTTGGGCTTGAGTCTATACATGCAGTTAATGGATACAGGCACACAGAACTCAAGGCTCGGTTGGCAACGATTAGCTCTGATTAGCGGTTAGCTCTGATTAGCGGTTAGCTCCGTTATAAAGATATGAGTGGAGGAGCTGCCACTGAGAGGGGTAACCACCAGACTCTGATAAATGACGTTCGGGGAGCTTTCACAGCAGCGCGGCCGCGGTGTTTCAACAGTTTTATTAGTACAGTTAATCCCACGGCAAGAACACCAGCAACTAGCTAACGTAACGATAGCCTCTCTGAACAAGTGCACACGGCAGCACGCAACTTCACGAGGGGGAGGGGCTGGAGGCAGCTCCTCTCTGTGCACTGTAAAAAATTGTGTGTGTGTGTGTGTGTGTGTGTATATATACTATATTTTTACTTATTTAACTGTCTAGTGTGTAATTGTGTGTTCATACTATACATTATTATATTATTCTTTGTTGAATAATACAGAAGACAAAGAGCTTAAAAAAATAATCGAATCGAAATCGCAATATTTGGGGAAAAAAATCGCAATTAGATTATTTTCAAAAATCGTTCAGCCCTAACGGACATCAAGGCAGAGAAGAAGAGATCGAAGAGAAGCTAAGAAGAGAAAAGGAAAAGTTGTCGACTCACTACTTTTTGATCATAAGTAATCATAACAAATGCACGTGTACAGCTGTGCATATTTACGACAGCGGCGTAGAGTTGAATTGCATTGTGAAACTGTACGGCTGCCAAATTGCAATATAATCCAATGTTAAACAATGTTGCTTTACTAGTTCTACTCCTACCTCATTAAAACATAAATACCGGTATGCAAATATTTTTTATTTCTAAAGTTTAACTGTTGCACACAAGATGTCTCCTACTTCACAGAAGAGTTCATTCTCAGTGTTTGTGACCTGGAGGTTACAAGTTAAGTTTCAAGTCGCAATAAGCACAGAGCTTACCGCTCCAGTGAGGAGCTCCAGTCCAGAGAAGGAGCTTCGCCCCGCAGGCAGCACTGGAGGGTGCACTGCCTGAGGCAGCACCATGAACGCACCCGTCACCAGGAACAGGAAGAAGTTGAAGAAGAGTAGGGTCTTAAGGAACAGGAAGTATGAGAGGACACCGGTGCCGAAACGACCGCTCACTGTCTTGAGCGCCACTTGCCACAGCTGGAGGGAGTGCAGGAAGTTCAGCCAGCTGTACCAACTATGTCTTGCACCCTGGGAGGAGAAAGTGTGGGAGAACAGGGGGAGAGAAAACCATTGTAATCTCTAAATCAACAATCACGTATTTTCATATTGCATTTTGTATTATTATTTAAGAAAAAAGAAATAGTGACACAGAAATGTATCCATGCTCTACTGGAAATGACTCACAATGTAGCAGTACAATTTCAGGCAAAGTGTACACATGTGCATGGGTTTGGTATTTAGAGTCTGAAATCTGTGACTCACACCATCAAAGCCATAGTGCTTGGGCAACAGAGTGATTACACAGCCTTAATAACACCTACAGGAAATACTGACAACCAATTACAATTACTTTTTTTTTTTTCCTTAAAGCTATAGTGCATAGTTTCTGCAGCCCCCTTCTAAGTAATGACAACAAAACTGTCGGCGCGCCCACATGATACAAGCCTTCCATGACCGTGCATGTTCGAGGGTATCCCAGTGGAGCTCCCCGACAAAAGCCCCAGATCGGAGGCAAATCTGCGTTGGTTCGGCGCTACCGTGCACACATTTAAGCGCAATGTGTGAACCATTCAAAAATGCAAGATGAGACACTTGCTGGTGCCTCGCAGACATCGCAGATATCTAGCAGGCTAAATATCTGGAGCTGTCGGGGACTCTGCAAGGTATGTGTTGCATTTGCAACACGGACCAAAGTTGTTATTGCTAGACTCAGGGATTTGTCCTGGTGAAAGGTGTGTGAGACCCTGTCACCGGTCAGTCAGGTAGTGTGAAAACAAGACAGAAGGTTGTGTAGTGTGAATAGTACAGCAAAACTGGCGACTTTGCAAGTCTAGTAGCGAGAACTTATCTTAAACCAACATGGACGAGAAGTCTGCTGTGATGAAGATCATATGATACAATCAAAAGGCTACTAAATGGACCTTGAGGGGAGAATGATTTACAAAGGGGAAACTAAAAATAAAAACTGGTACAGTATCTAGATACGCTGTCAGAGGTAAAAGAAAAACACAGGAGGAGGTGGTGTTAGTGACTTACAATGATGATGTAATATTTGAGTTGACTGCAACATGGGATCTGACTGCCAGAAAGTGTGTGTTTTTCCTTTTGTAAAGCTAAACTCCTGAAGACAGAGAGACACAGAGAGAAATTCAGACTGATACATAAAACAAAGACAATAATCAAGATAGGAATAATGAGAACCAGGACCACATCTACCTGAGTTCACTTTTCTCAGCCACACTGAGAGGCATCCCTCTGAGCATCCTGACTCTGTCACTCACTGACAGGTTCTGCAGGTTGTTCACCAAACGATCCCTCTTACTCACTGTAACACACACAGGGGCAGCATTGTTTACACTATAAGCTTGTCAAGCGCAGGTGAGTTTTTATTCTAGCGTCTTATCAGCGCAAGTCATTCTTCTCACCCTCTGCGTCAGTACTGTCGACCTCCATGCCGTAGCCTCGTATGCTCGGTCTGGCAGAGCGAGAGAAGTCTCGGATGGCGGGTCTGCTCTGCCTGCGTCTCCGAAGCTGCATGGTCCTGTTGTAGTACTGAGAGATGATGGCTCCCCTGCTGCGACCTGACAGAGAAAGAGGATCAGACTGTTCAGAGATGGGATGAGCAGCATTTACTGCCTCAAAGGCGATCCGCCAACACTGAATTCCACAACTTTTTGTTGCATCAAGACAGTGGCTTCAGGATTGGCCATATCAATCTCTATTCTTTACATAGTTTTATAGTTTTGAATGAAATAACCATCTTATACAACAAAGGTCCCAGGCTGCACTCAGGGATGTTGCGTTTCATGGACAGTGTCTTAACCCCTAAGCAACAGTGTTGTCCCGAGCCCAAATTAATTGTTCTTTGGCACAAGGCTTGACATTCCACCAAACTTCAGGAACATAGAGTACATGTTTGAAATACCCATAAAAAAAAAAAACAAGAAAACAACAGGGATAATATAATCCACTGTATTGTGTATAAGAATCAATGGAAGATGCCCAACAGCACAAATGATTTTAAAAGAGAGTATAACGTGTAGATTTGAATGACTATATGGCTGTTGGCAAAGAGGAAGTACTGAAAGATAAACAGTTATCTTCCACTGCAATCTTCAAACCAGAAAATGTATCATGTGGCAGTGGCACAGCTAAGGAAATTAGACAACAGCTATCTAGTCTATCTTCAACAAGCTGAGGCACCTGACCTGCCACAGTACAGACAGGAAGATGACTGCTTCCCCTTGAAACTCTTCTCAACCGAAACTGTCTGTTTTTATCTTTTATGCTGTAGCTCAACATGTGCAGCATTAAGTGTTCAGGTTCCACTAACCATCCCATGCTTTGTTGGTTTAGTATTGTACTGTAAGACACTTTCAACAAGAGCAAATATCAATGTACAAACTTGTGTGTTTCCTGTGTGGTGGAACTTTATGACCAACAATTGTACATTTTTCAGGAACTATGATAAGCCTCCTTGTTCTCAGCCACTTAACATTCTTTACTGGGCTTCGCATTGGTTACAACAAACCAAGGCTGGTAAAAGTTGTCTCAACCCTCAGAGGAGCTTGAGGTCTTTTAGTGATGTTAAAATATTACAATTAAAAAACAGCAGGACACCTCTTCTGTAGCCTATCACATTTAGAGGTGCAATGATGAATCGATTAATCGATTAGTTGTCAACTATTAAATTAATCGCCAACTATTTTGATAATCGATTAATCGTTTGAGTCATTTTTTTATTAAAAAAAAAATCAGATTTCTCTGATTCCACCTTGTTAAATGTGAATATCTTCTAGTTTCTTCTCTCCTTTGTGACAGTAAACTGAATATCTTTGAGTTTTGGACAAAACAAGACATTTGAGGACGTCATCTTAGGCTTTGGGAAACACTGATCCACATTTTTCACCATGTTTTGACATTTTTATAGATCAAACAACTAATCGATTAATCGAGAAAATAATCAACAGATTAATCGACTATGAAAATAATCGTTAGTTGCAGCCCTAATCACATTAGGCTGTATCACCGAGTCAAGCGGTTAGCTGAAAGAAATATGTTACCCAAAGATTATTAGTATTTTGTGTTTGTCAATCAGCAACTTTTTATCCTTTTGGTCTGTAATGCCATACAGTTTGTACTCCCATTTTCTCAGTGGGACTACATTTCTAAATGATTTAAAAACAAAACATGCAAATAAATCCTTTTCTCAGGTATTCACTTATAAGCTTAGTATATCCCTAACACATATTACAAAAAACAACCCCTCTGAATTATTTATTGGCTGCTCAATTATAGTTCTCATCGATGCTACCTAACCAAAGAGTGGCCACTGAATGACCTCCATGAGAGAGTGACTGCCACAACAGCCAGTGAATCCCATCTAGCTTCTAATGTTGAATAACTCTGAGATGGTAAACAGCAGCGCACAGCAGCAGTCCACAGATCTCCCACAAATCTCCCTCTATACTGTTGCAGTGTCTTCTTATCAGTATTTTCACTGGCCTTCTGCAGGACTCACCGATTGTGCGACTGGGCATGGAGGACAGGACCTTCATGGTTGCCGAGGACCAACGTTCACCTATGAGAGGGTCTGCCTGTTCTTCATTATCCTGCCATTCCACGTCCCTTCGCATCTGCCTCCTTTCTCTAAAGTCATGTTCAGGGCTGGACAGGCAGGCAACATTGTCTGTGGAATTAGAAGAAAGAATACATATGACAAATATTGCTACTGCTGGGAAAGACAGACAAAATGAATTATTTTTGTAGCTTCCAAGACCAGAAAATGACATTTAAGCCGTATTACAATATCCATATAACCAAAAACAAGACCTCTAGATTTTATATTACGATATCATTGTTATATTCACATAATACCTAGCTCTTGTACAAATCCAGCCCTACACATGCAGACATGCATCTTTTCGCTCTCAAAAAACAGAGTACCTCGATCCTCCTCGTCCAGTTGTCTCTGCAGTTGCTGCAGCTCGATGGCGTCAGAGAGTCCTCCGTTCTGACTCTGCTCTGCTATCAGCTGGCTGAACGAGTCATGAACCCCTTCCTCATCTACTGGGCTCCTAAAAGAGGGACACATGGACATAAGTACAGATACAAAGACAGAAAAGAGGGCGATACAGGCTCAGAAATACAGGCTAGATTCAAAGACACACTTTGATACAGATCCAGTGTGCTCTGAATACTGTTGGCCACTGACAGCACTACAGATAAAACACAATAACCTTCTGACTGGGGGGACAGTCCAGGAAGAGTCTGTGAAGTCATTTTCATTCATTGGTGGGCTGTACAGCACAGATTGCCTTCTGTGTGACCCTCTTCCTGCGCTATCTAGATGTACTGTCAAAGCCAACTGGACTGATTGTCCAGCAAATCAAGAGGGAAAAAAACTGAAGAAAATACAGCAAGTCCAGTTCCCATTGACTTAGTACAAGATAGCACAAGAAGAAGGCCAGACAGAAGCCAATCAGGCCTGTACTGTTTTCAAATGCAAACATTCACATTCACTTTCACAGACAGACACACACACACACACACACACACACAGATACACAGACACACAGACACACAGATACACAGACACACAGACACACAAACACACAACTTAAATCAAAGCCCTGGGACACTGCACTTTGATCTGCCTTCGCGCTTAGAGTTTAACAATACATCAAAAAGCAAAGCTAATCCTGTCATCTTGGTTCCTTATTTTCCTACCACCCTCACGGCCTTCAATTTAAATAGCACTAGGTAAGCTGACAGCTTGAAACAGCAAACCAAACACAGAAAACAAAAAAAGAAAACAGAAGAAATGTTAAGAGATAGGGAGGACTACTTAAACACTCACTCCAGTCCAGCTTCTATGAGAGGGTGGTTCAGGTCAAAGTTAACATTCTGAGCCATTCTTCTTCTCCTTTGACAGTCTTGATCTGTCCGGCCGTCGTGCTCTTTGTCGACCAACTGCAGAGAGATCACACCCTCGCCTGCTCAGACCTGAACTCCACTCCCACCATGGTGTTTATTCGTCTACCTGAGAGAGAAGGAGAGGCGGGGCGATGAGAAGTGAGTAAATTATTGGTAATGAAGAAATGGCAGCAGACTTCCTTGGAATTTGAACGCTCTTGTCATGTCACAGCTTGTCCTGCGCACATTTTTAACTGCACAGTAAGTTAAAAAAACTTGAGTGTGTGCATGACAACTGAACTATGTCACTTCCAAGCTCAGGTTTCATTTACACTTTGCATGAATATGTGATCTGTATCTGGATAAGGTTAGAAGCTCAAATGGGGTCTCATGCACTACAATTCCTTAAGGCCACATGAAAAAAACACTTGAAAAATTGCGAAAAATTGCTCCGTTTAAATTATTATGCATCCATTTTTGCGTGCTGTCAGCATTCAGCGGCATTTACGGTCAGTGTGAAATAACAATGAATCATGGAGTTGAGGGATTAGGTACTTTTGTCCAGACTCATGAGAGCTCCATTGTGGCACTGCTTGTGACACGGACTGTGGTCAGTCAGATGGCACAGTGTCACCAGTGTAATGAATATTCATGGCTGGAGACAAAATGATGCATTGTCAGTGTTCATAGTCAGAGTATGTCATACGGGAGGTTTGGAGGAAGTAGGCTGGTTCCTCTGTGTTTGTGTGCATTTAAAGGCCCTCACTTCAGTCAAAAAATCTGTCCTCAGTTATGTGCAACAACTGCATATAAACATTCATCAAAGACCCAGAGAGGACATGTCCTGTTTATACTGTGGTGGCTCTCTTTAATATCTTTGGATTTAAGAGGCCATTGTCTGCAATGATGCAAATCAATGAGCAAAATGCTGTGCGGAAATAATGGATTTTTGCATTAATATGCCAAAATAAAGTAGGGCTGAACGATTTTTGAAAATAATCTAATTGCGATTTTTTCCCCCAAATATTGCGATTTCGATTCGATTATTTTTTTAAGCTCTTTGTCTTCTGTATTATTCAACAAAGAATAATATAATAATGTATAGTATGAACACACAATTACACACTAGACAGTTAAATAAGTAAAAATATAGTATATATATATACACACACACACACACACACAATTTTTTACAGTGCACAGAGAGGAGCTGCCTCCAGCCCCTCCCCCTCGTGAAGTTGCCTGCTGTCGTGTGCACTTGTTCAGAGAGGCTATCGTTGCGTTAGCTAGTTGCTGGTGTTCTTGCCGTGGGATTAACTGTACTAATAAAACTGTTGAAACACCGCGGCCACGCTGCTGTGAAAGCTCCCCGAACGTCATTTATCAGAGTCTGGTTGTTACCCCTCTCAGTGGCAGCTCCTCCACTCATATCTTTATAACGGAGCTAACCGGAGCTAACCGCTAATCAGAGCTAACCGCTAATCAGAGCTAATCGTTGCCAACCGAGCCTTGAGTTCTGTGTGCCTGTATCCATTAACTGCATGTATAGACTCAAGCCCGAATAAAACCCTTCATTTTATTAAAATGGCTGTAAACGTTTTAAACTACAACTCAGAGTTGTTTGAATGACAGAAATCAGCTCAAGGTACAGTGTAGCGTTAGCGTGCTAGTTGATGCTTTCTCTACGGAGTGCAGACTGATTGCTCTCGTGAGTCGTGACCAAATCGCAGCCTTTGCGATTAGGAAATCGCGTTTTAACATATCGCGATATTATCGAAAATGCAATTAATCGTTCAGCCCTAAAATAAAGTGACTTTTCCAGTATTGGAGTGAATAGCCAAAAACAGCCATTCATCTTTAATTATTGTATCCATAATCAATTTATTTTTCAGAAAATTAAATTACATATACCAGGATTCATTGTTGTTTCTTACATAGCTTAGATTGTAACAAACATCACTTCATGCAGGTTAAAATTAACTTTTTTGAGAGACAATAAAATGACAATATTGAATTATGAGCAGCCTTGTTTGAAAGAAGGAGCTTAGTCAAGTTTATTTCAGTTATTGGATGTCTATGGGACTGGGTAGGAACGTTTCTCCAAAGATGAATATCTGGGCCAACTACTAATTTCAGTTCAAAGTTTTTTTTTTAAGTTACATTAAACGTCAAACCCACTTCCTGTTTACATGGACCCACAGCGGAAGCAGTAGTTCATAATATTGATGTGCCTCTTAGGATTTTGTTTTTTCCAGAGAAAACATCTTAGGTTTTGCTGAGGGTTTAATAAATACTCTGTAGTACAGTGGAGTATTTCCCCTGCATACCTATGCAGAGAGCTGCTACTTGATCCCACAGACATCCAGTAATTAAGATACACTAGGCTAAGTTCACCATTTCAGAAAACCTCAAACTGCACACAAACATGAGAGGCATTCAAGAGTTTGTCTCATTCAGGTTAAGTTAGAACAAAAGCAAAGTTCCCCTTAAACTCAAATATTGCCCAACCACTCCCAGTGAGTCTCCTACACTAATAGCTTACACTGTGCTATACTCGCTGCAAAGATTTTAAGATTAACTGTCTACCATATCACAGGTTCAAGTAATTGGTTGTGTTTATTTAATGTGAGTGCCCTTTGTAATGTGTAATGACAACATACAATGTGTGCATATTTCAATCATTACACACGCATGAAAGTGTGAGTATGAGAATCGGACGTTTGCTTGGGGTGGAGGTCTTTATGGTTCTGGCTCTAGGGAATATGATATCAGCTGCATGCATGAAACAGGGTGCAACTCTGCTATATATAAGCCAACACACTGACTAAATGACTGAACGGTTTAAAAATGTCCTTATACCACCGTCATTCTTGATCCTTCTTTTGTGCCCGTTTTCAGGCCCTGTTGTGGCAATCCACTGCACACATATGGCTTTTTTTCCCATTTCTCTCAAACATACTTTTTTCATTACCTGAAGATTCCAGGATCATGTCACACTTTTAAAGTTGATCCTTTTTGTGTGATGAAAAAATTCTGTCTTACTTGCACGGCACAGAAACAAAACAATGGCGTTACGCATCGCTGTGTTGGTGGGGTGGCTGGTCCTTCTCTAACATTGTGTGTTTATTAAAATCAGAATCCGAAATCAGAATCAGAAAAGGTTGTATTGCCACAATTAAGTATATACTGTATGAGTATAAATATTGGCATTGTAGTGAATCTCTGTTACTTATTTTAATGTCTGTATATGATTACCAATATTAAAGAAGTGCACTGAGACTGTACAGTCAGCCAGGGCAGGATATTGTGGGGGTGGGACAAACACTCAACCCAGCATGATAGGGGCTCAGAGTTGAGCTGGACTATTACCAAATAAAATAAGCTGGGAAAACAAGGTAGGGGCTAACATAGAACAAATATGGGTTCAATGTGAGTATAAGTAGATTTCCAAGTTAATTAGAGGACATTGTCCCTTCAAAAAAAGGAAATAAGTAGTATGAAACACTAAAGTGCACCAGTAGAATCTTGACACAAGGATGGAGGCGCATCCCTGAACAAAAATGAAACCACTAGCTAACATCACATACATTGGTAGACATTTTCCAGTGGGTAAAACACAAAACAAAGGGCAGTTCTAAGCAGATGTGAGGGTGAGGCATTGGGGGTAAAGAGAAGGAAGGGAGTGTACTCTGTCTACTCTGACAGCTTTCAACAACTGCATGGAAATCAGTTCCCAGAGTGCTGGCAGTCTACTCCACAGTAAGTAAGCTACAGTAAACATGGCTGCAGAGATACTTGTATTTCAGTGCCCTCATTAGGCATTTGCCTCAGGAAAGTGGGGTTACAGAGAGAAATGGAGACGATTAAAAGAAGCAGACCTGCAATTAGGTGTTTTAGTACAAATAAAGTAAAAGTTACAGAAAAGTTCATGGAGGAATTCGGCAGATATTAAAAAGGAAAACACATGAGAAGGCAGAGAATAGTAACAGGCTACTAACAGGGGAGATGAAGGCAGACAAAGGAAAAAATGTGCATGCAATTACCTCGACTCTGCTGTCTCTAACAGTCAGACATGCACATACACAATAACACTGTTATTGCACTCTGAGTCCCATAATACTGCATGTCTCTCCGCCTTCATTCAGAAAAAGGACAGAGAATTATAGGTTCAATGTTGGCTACATGACAGACCCTGGAAACTCATTCATTAAGTGTCTGACACGATAAAGCACAAGAAAAAGAGTTCACATCAAACTACCCTGTTGTTGAATAGACGACAAAAGCTCATTCACCCGATATTGCGAATCTGTAATTGGTTACTTCTGCAGGCCTTTTTGCTGAACAAGCTCACATCTCAAAGCGCCACAGTGCAAAGTGATCTGTTGTTTCTTTAAAAACACTGACTTCTCTAGCTAGTGTTGTTGTCTGCTGTCGTTAACTCGTTAGTGACGACCAAAGGCAGACAGCGAGCTTGTCAACCTGTCAATGAGTTTCATAAAGTTGGCAATATTTAAGCTACCTCAGAGATGAGAACAAATCCATGGTTTTATAAATCCAGAGTTATCTCAAACTTGGACAAAGACTGGCCAAAGTTGTTCACTCACCCGTTCAGTAACTTGACGAAGCCGTTGAGTCTGTGCTCGCCAGTGTCAGTCAAAGTAGTTTCTCCACGAGCACCAGGACTGCGAGGGGAAACCATTTTCTCTGAGGGAAGTTGGGTTTCTACTTTTTTTAACACGAAACCGTAAAAACCGAGAGTTAAACCTTCAGTCGCGTATGACATTTTACAGTTATTGGGTTAAAATGTTCTTGCTTTTCAATACATCGATTTACTGAACATATTCACCGGCATAATCTACTCATAACGAGGTAACGTAAATTTGACCCCCAGCAGACTTTCCACTCTTGGTTCAGTCCTATTCAGGCTCGAAATCCCTCTACCGGTGTTTGTCTAACATTACTCAAACAATGCCAACGTATCGGTATGTACAGTCAAGCCACAACTTATCAGAGACCGCCAGTTTTAATTAATTGACATATAAATTGTTACAAATGGTGAGTCTACCCTACCTTTTTTAGTCTATGGGCTACAATGAAACGTAGCCTAATATTAAAAAAAACTTAACTGGAAGTAGAGTAGCCATAGCATAAGACACCTGATGAAAATAGATGTTGAACAAACAGTTCTAGTTGTAACTTCACAATACTACTACTACTGTGTGGTTACAAAGTGTCCTGGTTCTTCCTCTTGACTCACCTGCACATATCTGACCACACCTAGGCTATCTCTAAACCACTGTGTAGCCTGTGTGATATGTTTGCAAAGTGACCTGACCAAATTAATTTTAATTCACGGTCAAGTAAAATGCCACACCTAAATGGGTTAACATAAGCAAGCATTTTGACATATCAAAGTAGGACAAGCACACTTGTAAATGATAAAATGAATGATGGCTGAATTCCATTCAGCTGCTTTAGTTTCAGGGTCCTGGTATTGTGTATGATGGCACACTGTAACGGTCACTGTAACACTGTTTTTGGGTCACTGGAATAGAGCCATCGTTATTGTAGGCTAATTAGTTACACCAGTGCTGTCCCTGTAAAAAAAAAAAAAAAAAGGCCTATGACCATCCACAACTCATCTGTTATTTACATGTTCACATTCATGTTTTACTTATGAAGAGACATTCTTTTTTAAATTTGAATTAAAACCTGATGTGTCCATACAGTATGTTCTGGGTGATGACAGCTTAAGAAACAATACGTCTTAGCCAAACACAGAAAGTGAATAACATAGAGCTGAACGTCTCTGTAAAAATGAAACTAAGCATGTTGGAAAAGTTCACAAGAAATGACACCCAGGCTCATGTTTCTTTGTAAATGGTACTGACTGGAAGCCTCAAATGTCTTTGTGGTGTAGCAAGTGGGTGGAAAGAGCATTTCTGCTACATCATCTCATGCATTAGATTCAAACGTCGATTTCCAAATGATGAAACACTGCTCAGTGTATCATGTCAAGTCTATGTCAAGTGAAAAAAATATAATGTCCACAACACTGCTTTAAGCTCCCATATTTAATACAAAGGCGACGCTTCTTCTTGTCCTGCACCTGCCAGAAGGTGGGATGTGCACACAATTACTTTTATAAAAGTCTACGTCAAGCACATGATAGTTTACATCGATCCAATGGAAAAGGCAGATGATGATTACTTACCTGATTATTTGACTTAGTTTAAAGGGAGATTGACTTTTGGCTGTGACATTGCTTTACACACCTTAAACTGATACTATTATCTATTTCACGGACAGTCGTCTGAAAACAGATCAGCCTGAATTATAAATCATTCAATAGTGCTTAAACACTAGAAAATGAAATCAACTTTACCATCAACCTTCAACATTTTCTCACTTATTTTCAATCCAGTGTGTATGCATGGGCAGTTCTTGTTATGTTGTAAGAAGAGTTGTGATATTTCCAGCCACCAATGCAACGCCTGTTTCTGCATCCTGTCATGTCATGTGATTTCCTGTGAGCTGTTAAATTCAGTCACAGTCAGTCCATGTGTGGACAAATTTGACATCTGCTCCACCAGCCAGAAAGTGAGCCACACCAACAGGACTTGAGGAACAGAACTAACTCCATATCAGCCGCTTATGGGTCTTCACTTCAGTGGAGCGTTGATGTGGGGTGCAAAGCAGGATATTTTGATGCAGAAGTAGCGGAAGTAACTTTATCAGAACTTTAAGTTGCCGCTTTGGTGGAGATGTTTTTCGACTTGTGTGTTATATGAAGAGAGAAGATTGGTGTTTGAATATTTGCTATTAAAGAGGAAGTGCAGGGAGAAATAAAATGGAGGAGCACAACACTGTCAACTTCATGAGACTCCTGTCAGGTAACAGAAAAATAATACAAATGTGCCCTTGCATTTGCAATGTATATGTGTGGGTGTGAGAGGGAGAAGACATCTTGCTTGTTCAACACTTTGTCTGCACTACAAATGTATGATTTTAATGCTTTGAAGCACCAGTGCTAAATGTTAACAGGTTAGCCCTGCTGAGGTCTAATTCATACAAATATTTTTTTAAGAAGGTTTTCATGTTAGTAATTTATTTTGGCTCAGGCATCTTTATGGCACATTAAGGTGTTATACACTTGCAAGATCTATGGATTTAAATACTTTTATTCAGCTGTAGCCAACCAGCATTGGCTTACAAGACAATACTGACATTGCATATAGAGGCCAGAGAAAAGAAAAACAAAAAGGAAAGCAAGCAAGCGCATATGCATATGGTTCTCTATCCAGATTAGAGCTGGGCAATATATTGATATTATATCGATATTGTGATATGAGACTAAATATCGTCTTAGATTTTGGATATCGTAATATGACATAAGTGGTGTCTTTTCCTGGTTTTAAAGGCTGCTTTACAGTAAAGTGATGTCATTTTCTGAATTTACCAGACTGTTGTAACTGTTCTATTATTTGCCTTTACCTACTTAGTCATTATATCCACATTACTGATGATTATTTATCAAAAATCTCATTGTGTAAATATTTTATGATAGCACCAATCGTCAACACTATAATATCGTAGCAGTATCAATATCAAGGTATTTGGTCAAAAATATCGTGATATTTGATTTTCTCCATATCGCCCAGCCCTAATCCAGATGTGTAGTGCAATTATAAAACAAACAAATACAAAATACAACAGCTGAAGTGATTAGTCAATCAAATAGTAAATCAACAGAACGTAAATTAACAATTATTTTGGTAAATAAATAATTTCTTGAATAATTCCTTTCAGGCATAAATGCCAAATATTTGAAGAAGATCTCTCTTTTAAATCCCTGTAAACTGAATACGTTTGGGTTTTGCATTGTGGGTCAGACAAAACAAGACATTTGAGGATTTAACCTTGGGCCTTTTTTTACTACTTTCTCAATTTTCAAAGACAAAACAATTGATTGATTAATCAAGAAAACAATCTGCAGATTAATCATGAAAATAATTGTTACCTTACATACCCCCTGTAAACAAAAACTGAGCTAAGTAAAACAACATTCGCTGTAGTCTACATTCATGTGTCATTGTCACCACAGATGAGAGCACTCATTCCACTGAGTCGTCGGACTCCTGTGAGTACCATCAGACAGAGATATTTGATCAGCTGCCCAGCATCCAGGCCAGCCGGCCCGAGCAGGACAGACAGGGTCATTGGGAAGCCTCCGGGGCCTACCAGGGTGGCCCTGAAACGGGCGAGAGGATCAGCCATGGCCACCTGTCCAGAGGACCCAAAGACAAGGCATCTACACAGCCGCTCAGGAACATGGTCATGTGTATTCAGGGAAAGAGAGACGCCAGGTGGGAGAGCCTATCACACACTCCTCAAATCTGCTTCTTCTCATTCTAATCTTATTTTGATGTTCTACTGGAAAAGGTCCAAGCTGTCACCTACTCTAGTAGTACACTATATCGCATCCTGTAGTTAAAATGATTGACCTACTACCATATTTTATTTTGTGAACCTGTATCCCAGTTTTTTAAAACCTTTTTTTTAGTTTTAAATCCATAAAAGCTTTGTCTACTTACAACAACACATTTATCTTAAGTGGAGGGGGGAACCACTTAGAAGAGAGTCTTGCTGAAATATACAAAAACAAAACAGTGGCCGGGTTGGGTCAGTGGGTAGAGCAGGCACACATATATTTAGAGGTTTATGCCTCGACGCAGAGGTCCAGGGTTTGACTCCGACCTGTGACGATTTCCTGCATGTCTTCCCCCTCTCTCTCCCCTTTCTCACCTGTCCTGTCCATTAAAGGCGGAAAAGCCCAAAAAATAAATAAAAAATGGCGCAGGTGGTGGTGGTGATGGCGCAGTGGATGCCTTTGGCGTGGGAGACCTGGGTTCGATTCCCACTGCGATACATCAACCAACGTGTCCCTGTGTTTTTACACACTTAACCCCTAGTTGCTCCAGAGGCGTGCGACCTCTGACATACTGTGTATATAGCAATTGTAAGTCGCTTTGGATAGAAGCGTCAGCTAAATGACATGTAATATAAAAATAAATAAACAAAACAAAAAATGGCATCCCTAGTGATATTCTGCCTCAAGCAGTTGAGTTAAACTGGAGACTTGCAAAAGACAGATTTAAAAGAAAAGCAAAGAAAAGAATGGTCAAAATCACACGTCAGAGGCTGGAATATCCTGGCTTTTAATTCCTCATATGGCTCCAAACTCCTAAAATTCCCATAATGCAACATAATAGCTTCTGTCATTGCACCCCCTCCCCCCCCCCCGCCTGACAAACACACACACATTTCACACCTCTACACCTCCAGTTTGTAACCCAGTCTTTCTGTTAAAATGATGACGTCACGATGATGCCATCAGAGTCGTTTTTCTCAGACTATAGAACTGTATTCCCAGAGTGAGTAGTACACCTCATGATTAGGGCAATGATCTCAATGTGTAAAATCAGTGTCGCTTTAAATCCTATATGTTGAAATATACAGTAAATTATTATAAATAGTCTAGGAAGTGTTTGTTTGCCTTCTTTTAAAAATGTTCAGCATTAAAGTGAGGAGATAAAGATCGTTGCTCAAATATTGTGTTAAGGGTTAGATGGAGATGGTTAATGGTTTTCATGCTTAGGCTCAGGGTTTTTTAACATGTTAAGCTGAAAAGGCATTCATGAAATATCATATTTACGCTGCTAATTAGGGACAGGAGGAAGATGCAAATCAGCAGTATTGGTTTTTGGGACTCCTGGAGGAGGAGCCAGAGCATCAACTGGAAGAGGGGTTGGGCGCATATGGGAGGAACTCTATCAGGCCTGTTGCCATGGCAGCGCTCTCTCCACACCATCGAAGGTAAGAAATACCTGAAATACATTATAAGGACTTCTTTTACCACGGGTTGGTTTCCAGTATATTGTTTTACCATGACGATGATGACGATGATGATGATGATTTCAGCCAAACACATGTTGTTGCACAATTAAAATCCTAACCCTCACTAATCTGTTCCAGGCAGGTTTGGAGTTGGCGTGAAGGCTTACTTTGTTTTCCTTCGATATCTGGTTTACATGAACATACTTCACTGTGCTGTTATCTGCGGTTTCATCCTGGGGCCTACAACATTTTATGGCAGGAGCAACAGCAGTGGTGAGTCAGCTTTAGTTACAAATTAGAGTAAATAACCACAACTCAGTGTAGACTTCTGCAAAAACACTGTTGTGTTGTTCTCTGTGGTTTTACAGAACCTTTGAAGTTTGGAGGCAATGACTCCTTTTTGGATTTCTTCCTGGGAACGGTAAGGGTTTGTGTGTGTGTGTGTGTGTGTGTGTGTGTGTGTGTGTGTGTGTGTGTGTGTGTGTGTGTGTGTGTGTGTACTGTATGTTTTCTATATGCGTTTCATATAACCTAACTTCTCCTTTCTACAGGGCTACCTGGATCGTTCTCCGGTCTTTTTTGGTTTCTATACTCGTGGCTCCCTGAATTTGCTATGCTTGAATACACCTCTGCTGTACCTCGCTGGAATTGTCACCATCTTCTTCCTCAGTCTCATCCTGGTGGTCCGTCGGTCAGTTAGGATATAATTGCAATTGCAAATGAGCCAAAAGTTTCAATAGCCATTTTCCTTACTTAAAGAAAGCATTTGTATTAAATCTGTAAACTTCTCTGATAGAACAACGGTTGGCTACAAGCACACCTGGATGCTCGGGAAGCGTTACAGTATGAACGTGAGCTACAAGATCTTTTGTGGTTGGGACTTCACCATCCAGCACCCTGCTGCTGCTACTCTCAAACACTGCTTCATCAGAAACGATCTCAAGGTGTGGATGAACACATATAACCTGCATGCATGATAGCACTTGTCTAATTTACCACGGTCACTGAGCAAATGCTGGTACATTTTGAGAGTAGACAGTGAATCTGTCAAACGTATTGCTCACTTTGGCTGTTTGCCATATAATGTTCTAACGGTCTAACAGGTCAATCCAAAATCTCCCATGCTGTAGGTGTTCAATGGAGTTGAGATCTCCTGACTCAGCACAGGGATTTTGCATATTGGACACACATACACTCACATTCATGAACATACAGTACATTTACTGTATGCATGACTATGCAGACACAAGGTGGTAAATGTCAGTTAAAAATACCTCATTTTTGAAAAAAGGCCACAAGAGGCAACATTGCTTGAGGCAGACGAGGACATTTAGTGATACCTGGTTTCAATTTTAGAAATCAGTGGTGGAAAATGTGCTTGTGTTTCTAACCTCTTTGTAGAACCTGTGAAATATAGTGAAATATAAATGTGCAAAACTCACCGTAAAGAGAAGTCAATATACTGCTCGTCCCAGTAATCATTTTCTCTATGCTCCTGCCTTAAGAGAAAATTTTACACACCTCCCCGACCCCATTGCATGTCCTACTACATTTTATTTTTTTATTTTTTTCTGATGGTCTTTTTAGCTTTATGATTTTTTATTTTCTTTCACATTAAAATACGTGGCTTAATGAGCTGTGTATACAATATATATAATCTAGCTATACTGTTTGATTTTTTATATATGTGTGTGTGTGTGTGTACTGCAGTTCTAATGTTGTGATTGAGGTAAATCTCTGATATATAGACGGTCCAGAGGTTTTCCTGTATTTCTTTCTGTTCGTCCTCAGCTGTTCCTGGAGGAGCAGAGTTTCTCCTTGCGCGAGGCTCAGAGGACACTTGGACAGAGGGCGCGTCTCTTCCTGCTCAGGCTTGTCCTCAACCTGATCGTTCTGTCTCTGCTGGGTGGATCCTTCTACCTAATCTACTTCGCCACACAAACATCAGGTAACGAGGTGAGACTTTGATGCTAAATATCTCGCGAGATGGTTGAGGTTAGACATTGACCTCGAACGGTTAAAAGGGGAAAACCACCTAAATTGAGAATTCCAGTATGTTATTTCCATGGCCAAGAAAGGCTTAATCAATATTTATGAACATGAGCTACTCACTCTCAAAGAAGTAAGTCTTAAACTTGTGATGTAATCAAGTATAAAGTCTGGAGCTGCTCCATAGACAAAGAATGAGAGACTGATTTAGTATTTTTGTTTTGTTTCATGCCCAAATGAGCTTTATTCTATTGCCGTGTTCTCAGTCCTGAAACAGAAAATGTTCTCATATACTCAGACCATTCCCCTGGGTGCTCTCAGTGTCATCTATCTTTCCCTATTCATCGTCTATGGAGCAGTTCCACACTTTGTACTTGATGACATCACACATTTGAGTTTTAGCACTCTAGTTTTTGGATTTGGAAGCAAGTTCATGTTTACTATTATTTTTAGACTGTCTTAGACTATAGGAGTAACATGTATGAATTTTGAAAACAGGCGTAGTTCTTATATATCAGTTTTGTTACAGTATGTCCTGGATTTTCACAACACCCCTGACTGTGTTTCTTAGAGTAGCCACTGGTTGGTCAGTTTGGTCCTGGAGTACCTCCCTCCCATCACCATCACCTTTGTCAACCTGCTCCTCCCTAACATTTTCCGCAAGATCTCATCTTTTGAAGACTACTCTTTCACAATGCAGGTCAATGCCACCCTTGTGAGGTAAAGTGCACAGAGAGATAAATCCAGGATAACACACACACACACACACACACACACACACACCTGCATTGGTTCACCCTGTCTTTTCTTCAGGAGCATCTTCTTGAAGCTGGCCTCACTGGGAATCTACTTATATTTCACCTTAACAACAACAGAACAGCAAGTGAGTTGAGAGTGAGATGTATGTTTCAAGGTCCTGCAGACTGATATGTGATGTCAGGTAGACGTCTTCAGGTGTGATCTTAACCCCCTTTTCATTGTGTGTTTCTTTACAGTGCAGTGAGAACATGTTTGGTAGAGAGATGTACAAGTTGTGTATCTTCAACTTCCTCGCCAATTTCTACAGCGCCTTTCTATTGAACTACCCCAGGAAGTGGGTTTGTTGTTTGAGCTCAACAGTCTCTTTCTTTCTTAGTCATCGTTGTCATTTGAATGGAAAGATCACTGCATTTGATGTCTCTCTTGAGTAGCAACAATGTTATTTCCCATTTTTTTGGGATCAATAAAAAATCTATCTATCTATCTATCTATCTAGATTCCCCAAACAGTTTGGCTAATCCATGAACAGATTGAAACTCAGTTATACTACATAGTCAAGGTTCAAGAGCCTTCTGTGCAAAATTATCTTTCCTCTGTCTGACAGGCTGCTGCAGGAGAAGTACCCCTCATCATTGCTGTCCCGGTTGTTGGGGAAACAGCGCTTCCTGATCCCTTTCTACGTGTTGGATCTGGTGTACAGTCAGACTGTGTTCTGGGTGGGAGTCTACTACTGCCCTCTACTGCCTCTGATAGGAACTGTCATACTGATGGGCACCTTCTACATCCAAAAGGTTGTCTGGGACATGAGAGTTATGGATCATCTATTACTCATAACTGTCTCTGTGTCTTAATGTTTGAATCCAGTTCAACATCCTGTACTGGCAAGAATGTCACAAAATGTCTGAGAACAATGACCTAAAAAGATTTAATCTAACAATAAAGTAAATAGTAATAACACTTCAATAAATAAAAGAAAACCAATCTGACAAAGCTGTTTATATAATGGAATAAACACATTAAAATTACTCATTGGGAAGAATTCAAAAGTACCAAAGCAATATTCAATACATGATGGTTACTGTGAATGACATAAAGATTAACAAACCAAGACTCCAAGACATTCAGCTGGAAGTTATTATTTGTTTCGTAACATGATGATTTTTGCACAAATTACATTAACACATTTACAAAGGAATGATTTTGGAAAAATCAGGGAAAAAAGCTTATTTGCTTTCTTGCCAAGTAAAAGATGAGAAGATTGGCACCATTCTTGTGTCTGTACTGTAAATATTTAGCTAGAGCCAGCAGCCGATTAGCTTATCTTAGCATAAAGACTAGAAATGTCTAGCCTGGCTCTGTCCAAAGTAAACTAAATCTACTTGTACCTCTAAAGCTTACTAATGAACATGTTATATATTGTTTGTTGAATCTGTGCAAAAATCAAAGTGTAAAAATGGTCCATTGTGGTTATATGGGGGATCAGGTGCAGGATGATTTCTTGGGTCGGTGCAGTGAGTTCCCGGAGTCTTGTCGCCACCATGACATTGCCAAGCAACAAACGGAGACTCCATTAAGTCAATGCGCTCGGACGAGAAATAGTATTATTATTATTACATAAGGTTGTTGTATGCTTTGGTTTTCATGCAAATTAAACAAACAATATATATCTTGTTAATCAGTGAGCTGTAGAGGCTAGCTGTTTTTTTTTGGACTTTATGCTAAGCTAAGCTAAGCTAACTATCTCCTTGCTTGAGCTTCATGATTAAGGTACAGCCATGAGAGTTGTGTCAATCTTTTCATCAAACTCTCGGCAAGAAAGCAATTACAAACTATTCCTTTAAGTAATCTACTTCGATATATTTGTCAGATTCTAGAAAACAGATTTGAGTCGGTCCTACAATAGTTTGGTAAGTTAAATAAATTCATAGTATTTTTTTTTCCTCTCTATCTTTGATCGGGTCTATTGTACAATACATGAGTTGTTACCAAAAAGCACTAGTGACCATAAACTGTTTTTGAACATTTTCCAGCAATGTCAATCTCTCTCTCTCTCTCTCTCTCTCTCTCTCTAATACTGTCTTCAGTTCATGATGCTGCGGTGCTGTGTGGCAGAGCAGAGGATGTTTCGAGGCTCCAGCTCCTCCGTTTTATTCCACTTCATGTTGCTGCTCGGTCTCATCATGGCTGCAACTACACTGGGCTTCAACCTCTACCAGCAAAAAGTCCCACACTACCAAAACATGTAATTTTACTGTAATTTTGACTTATTTGCTGACTTACATAGAACATACTACTACTACTTTACACATGTAACAGTGTTCAGTTTCAATCCACTCCCTTTTTGTTTCTTCAGTTGTTTAATTGTTAATATATTTGCCTTTTTAGCACTTTTCTCTGCTGCTCATTTCTCAAATGTGTTCCTCCTGTTTCCCCTTCCAGGTCGTCCTGTGGTCCATTTGGAAAAGGAGAAACTGTGTTTAATGTGACAGCAGTGTGTGTGCACAGTCTCCCAAGCCCGGCACAGACCACTCTCCACTACCTGTCATCTGAGGCCTTCGTCCTGCCGCTCATACTAGCTGAGATGTAAGTATGCAACAGGTGTATGCAAACACTGGCTCTGTATTTGCAGTGTGATGAGTTTTTCCAGTTTGAAAGAAAACAGAAGACCCATTTGGTAAGAGAACTAGAAGCAGCATGTGCTGCATACATGTTGTGTGAAACTAATAATCATCAATAGATACAAGCTGTTTTAAAAATAGACATACAGTACTTTCATCTGATCTGCTGGTCTTGATTCTGTTTCCTCAGTATAATCTTAACCTCATATGTGTCACGTGGACGAGCCAATCAGAAGGCCATCGAGAGACTAAAAGACATGTTGGTTATGGTAAGTCACATGTCAATAAACACTTACATACTTACAAATTAGCCACAGAAAGAATATAACAAATATTCAAATACACATAGTTGATTTGGTTGTTGCAAGTGAGTCATTCCCTGGTCTATTGGCGTGTTATGCTTTTCTAGTGTAACTGTGTGCATGTGTGTCTATAAATTTGTATGCATTTTCCATCACAGAGCAGCTCAGATAAGCGTTTCCTGGTAAAGCAGCATGCCACAATGCTCAGACGTCAGAGAAACCCCCACAGAGTCCGTTCTGCAGCCAACAAAGAGGACGCCCCCCCTCAACCACTCTAAGGACCCCCCCTCAATGGCTGATTAAAGTCCCCAACTGTCCGGCCTTTCCATCCACAGACTTCCACTTAAAAATACAGCCTTGTTATGGCCGACCACAGCTGTGAGGGGGTGGCTGAAAATAAAAAGTCCAAGGACTGATGAACTGTCACGGTTCCAGTAACGTGATACACAAAGATAAGAAATGCAGTTGTGGCCTCTTTCTGCAAAGGTCTTATTTTAACATTCATATGCCATTTTATATAGCCACTTTTGCACCAAATGCTTGCTCGTGGGAAATTGTTGGGTCTTTGTAAATTTCTTTTTTTAAATCTTAACCTGTATTCAATGAACTGTGAGTGTTTTTCAAATATCTTGCTCATTAAATATTTGTGGTTTGCATTTTTTAAGCTTTATGTGTTTCATAAAATTGAACCAAACATGCAGCCTTATATGGTTATCTACTTGCAACACATGTGCAACACCCCTAGCTTTTACACAAACACATAGTTCCACACATGCACACACACACCACACACACACACACTGAACCGAGTTTGAAAAAAACATGCCAAAGATAAATGCGGAGCGCTGATATGAAGAATCTACAAACTCTTAATTTGCTGCCAATTTTGGGTGAGTTAGTCGAAATTAGTTGAAAATGGCAACATAAATAAATAATTTAGTGGATTAATATTCTTATGTGTTGTTGATTTTTTTATTTCAGCCCTGGCGAGTTTGTTCATCAAGATAAGTAAGTTTGTTTAAGAGGTGCTTAAGTTACGGAGCTCAGCTAGCTGATAGATCTTTCATTGGTTCAGAACTTTTCAGATATTATTCTTTCATCTATCGTTTTTGTAATTATTTGTAATAACCGTAATTTATTGGCAGTATCTGCTCATTCTCTCTTTAACACTTAAAGTAAATTTCAGGTCTCCACCCAAACTCCTTGTGTCATGTCTTTCTTCAGGTGGATCGATCTCTCTTCGCCCAGTGCTGACTGGTCCTGACATGGCCTACCTCAGCTCGAGGGTGGTTTTCCTGTGTATTGCACCAGACTCCTCTCTGCCAGTCACCTATGAGCTGATGGGGGACGGTGGTGTCCTGATAGACACAGTTGCTGATCTCCAAGGGGACCAACCTGCCTCATTCAACCTTAAGGTCACTGCATCATCCGAGGGGTCATACCACTGCAAGGCGACGACAGGAAGAAGCACGGGAGTCAGCGACAGCATCAAGCTGAGTGTAGTCAGTGAGTAAAAGACAAAGACAGAGAAAGCATTCATCCTGTTAGAGCTTTAGCTTTAATATCACAGTTATTTTACCGGAGACAAAAGTTCCCAAACTTGACTTTTTCTTCTCTTCCCCAATCATCTATATTCCCTGACCTCAAGCTCCACCATCAAACACCAGAGTGACTTCTGAACCCTTTCCCCCCGTCGCATATGAGGGGTCACGCATCGTTCTGAGCTGCAGCGTCACAAAAGGCTCCCACCTTTCCTACACCTGGTTTTTCAACAGGAAGGAAGTAACAGCTTTAACCTCTCCCCTCTTTCTCCTCACTGCGAACAAACTAGTGATGAGGAATGTGGCACCAGAGCATGCTGGGTACTATTATTGCATGGCTTGGTCCAGGGTGCAGGAAACCAGGGTTTCCAGCAGCATAGAGGTCCAGGTGACGGTCAAAGGTACATGTCAACACAAAAATAATTGCCTGAAATGTTAGTTTGTATTATTTCACTGCAGCCTAACATGGCCTGTATCGTCCCATCTTCTCCCCTCTTTATTCCTCCACCACCAGTCTACGTTTCCAAACCAAGAATCTCTTTCTACATATCTAAAGAGGGAGCCAGTCATCGTGGCAACGTGACCTGCTGGTCAACAAGAGGGAGTCCTCCGGTCAACATTTCTCTTTTACTAGATGACAAAGAAGTGGGATCTGTAACAGCTACTGAATCCCTCGCTGCCTGGTTCCCTGTCGCCATGGTACCCGGGCTGGACATGGGCGTGGCTCAGTGTCGGCTGACTACTGAGGTTCAGGAGTTGATGAGTGAGCCTGTGACTCTGGAAGTGGGTATGAGCTACACCGATATGTGAATGAAATCTATCTTTCTGTGATTGCCTACTTTCCTTCTGCTCTTTGTTAATCTTTCTGTCATTCTTCTCCCCCCGTTCGTCCAGTCCCAGTCGGAGGTGATGTGAAAGTGGAGGTTGAATATTTCTACAGAGCTGACTCCAAAATCGCCGCAGCCAGGTTGAGCTGTCAAATCAGCAGAGGAACTTTCCCATATGTGTCCTGGCTCTTGAACGACTCTGTCCTTCCCTCTGAGACACATGAGGACTCCCATATTCAGCCTGTCCTGTCTCACTATGCCCTAACGGACCATAGACGAACCCTTGTTCTGGCCAAGCTCAGCCCAGAGGAGTCTGGGTATTACCGCTGCAGGTCCAGGGACAGCTACGATGACACCGGGCCCTGGGTGGAGAGTGCAGTCGTGCTGGTCCAAGTCACAGGTGAAAAGATTAAGACTAGGTGTCTAATGAAAGTAATCTTGAAGGAATAGTTTGACATTTTGGGAAATGTGCTTATTTGCTTGTTTACCAAAACGATTACTTTAGCCGCTTTCCGACCAGAGGGATTTTTGCAGTTCCTAGAACATAACGTTCCTTTTTTTCTCCTGTTCCGACTGGACCAATTTGGGGATTATTAAGTTCCTCTGGCCACAGTTCCTGTAATTCTTTCAGTTCCTACTTCAGGGCAGGGTCTTTTCCCTTTTCCGCATAGTGGTAGTTAGACGGCTGTGATTATAATAACAAAAGGTCAGTTCCTATGGCCACAGTGTGAATGCAAATGGAAAAACGGTTTTGGGGGAGAGTAGTTAGTAGAACTGTTTAGAAGTGGACTGTTCCTATAACTACGTTCCTGTAACTATTTGGTCTGAAAGAGGCTATAGATACCATTCTCATGTGTGTGCAGTAAATAATCTACCGCCATGCAGCTGGTTAGCTTAGCTTAGCATAAAGACTGGAAACAGGAGCAAACGGCTAGCTCGCTCTGTCTAAAGGTCACAAAATCTGCCTACCAGCACCTCTCACTAATTAACACATTTGTTTAATCGATACAAACACAAAGTGTAGAAACATGTTTTTTAGGTGGGTTATGCTAGTCTGTGTCTTGGCCAGATGCAGTGATGAGTTTCCGGGCAAACAGCGGAGACTCCAGGAAGTTAAGGCAAATGAAGAAATCGTTTCCGCGGCTAGATTTCATACGGCCCGCAGCCGTGTGTTGATTTAGTTAAGTTGCCATTTAAAAAAAAAAAAGATAATTGTGACAATGAAAATAAAAATGGTTATAGATCAGTGCATTTGTATGTAATTGTTATTGTTAAAAAAAATGTCAGAAGGGACCATTGGCCCCAGGGCATCTTCATATTATCGAATCTGGCACTCTTTAAAAAAAGTCACCCTTGGGTAAACCAACAAGATATAATGTGTTAATTGGTGAGCTTTAGAGGTGCTAGTATCTGGAGTTTGTTACCTTTAGACAGAGCCAGGCAAGCTGTTTCCAGTCTTTTCATTTACAGTACATATGGTACAGATAGTGGTATCTTCTCATGTAACTCTGACTTCTTTTTCATTGAAACTCATCTCAACATTTTACATGTGTGCCTTTTTTTTATACATGTCCTCTTTGTGTGGGGTCTCTACACTGTTTACTGTCCTGCATCACACTTTTTACTCTTGATCAGACTGGAACCTTTACTCCATGCCTGGAGCAACGTCTACCACTGAAACACCACCAAGTAAAAAGCACATATTACATGTTTAAATGCCTCACATGCTGCCTATGGTTGTATTACTTCACTGGCCTTGTACCTTCTCTTCCACAGAGGTTTTCATGAACACCATAGAGGCCATTAGCATAGCGTTCTGCTGCCTCCTTCTTCTGATGTTGGCAGTGGGTGTAGGCTGTGTGTACAAGATGTTTGACAACAAGCAAGGTGTGTGTGGCTTTGTATGCGTAAGAGAGAAATCAATTGACTGGAAATGTGTAACTGAATTTGTATTAGATTTTCATATGTATCCACCTCTCATTTCTTTCACAGGCCATGCCCACATTCCTACAACAAAGTAAGCATTATCTTTATGGACCTCAAAGTTTATTGATCTGTTTCTTAAATCAACCTGTTCAACCAATGTTTGTGCCTTCCAGTCCCACCCCTGATGCACTTCCTCTGTCTGCACTCATGTCCCAGTCAGGAGGCGAACAGGACGATACAGACTGGGATTCTCTGGGATTTTAGATGGCGCAGAAACTCTTGAATCTTTATAAGACAAAATCTACTCTTTAAGAATGGACAAAAAATTATTTTTAGAATTCAACTTTATTGACCATCTCTGTATGCTGAAATGAAATGAAGTGAATGTTTTTAATTATTATATGAGAAACAATGTGGCATAAGGACAGTTCTCTTTCTCTCTCTCTCTCTGTTAGACCGTAGAGATCACAGTATGACACAGGAGGAACTTACACCTCTCATCAAATTGTTCACCTCTTCATACAAATTGTTTATTATGTCATTTCAAATCTGCAGCTATATTTGCAGGTATTGCAATTATGCTTTTTCCTGAGCTTCCATGTTGCAAGTTGGTGGAACTGGTGGAACATTAAAAAAATAAAAAAATAAATAAAGATTATAATTGAAGTACTGTATACTGTCGTGAGTTTGAAAATACAATTTCTAATTTTAAGTGTTTTTTTTCTTCAGTTAAACCAATGAAATGCATTACACCTTCACCTCTTCATAAGGCCTCTAACGTATGTTGTTTTGATATTCACATTTTTCAAAAAATAACATAACACCACTGAGTGAATGACTTCCTCCTATGATGTTATGAGGGAGGGTAATTCAGGGAGGTGTAGTGTAACACTATCAGCTATTTGCACATGTTTCTAAGTGCGTGTGTGTGTTTACCGTTTACACCGAAAGTACTTCAACCCTCCATTCAAAACTGTCAAAACTCCTGTAATACACAGAGTAGTGTAGTCATATTTGAAGTATACAGTTGCATTAAAGACAGTAATTCTTCTTCAAGAATGTTTACTTCCTTCACCTTTGTGGTCGTACTGGGTAAGCTACTCAACACAAACTGCACTGCAGTACACTTAGTATTTCACAATTTAAAACTCTTGTACTGTAAACTACAATATTGGATTTCTTTTTCCTCTCTACAGTGTTGTCCTACTGTAGCAAGGAGAGCAGTAAGTCAGTTGTGTTTAAGTGTGTGTTTAGTCAATTCAAATTGTTGTAGCTCCTGATTCTTTTTATTGAATGTTTGTGCAGTTTTGTTTCATTTAATTTAATTGTTTGACAGGTCAGTCAATTCTGGGGCATCCACAACTGTTTGGCCCTTCGGAGGCTTTGGTGAAAACCGTTGCAGAGTTTCGGTGTAAACTGAAAATCTACCCAGAGAATGAGACTATCCTGTTTCAGTTATTTAAGTGAGTGTTTTTTTCACATTTAATTTAACCACTGCAATAAAATGCGTAATCCCCCTAATTATCAACCTTTTTTAGGGAGGATAACCGTGAAAAGTTTTTGGGGGAATCCACCTCCCTGGATGGGGAGGATGCAGTCTTCCTCATGGTAATCAAACCTAAGCATGAGGGAAACCTGGAGTGTGTGGCCAAGGGACAGAACAACTCTAACATAGAGCCCACTGTCAGCTACACACACTACCTGAAGGTTGTTGGTGAGTTGCTTTATTATCAGGTATATTTTGTATATCATATGTACATGGCTCCCTGTAACAGTAACATTATGAGCATGTACGTTTGTAAAATCTCAACACAATGGGAAAAACATTTCTGAAAGTGCATGTTTTTTTTAAGGTGCAAGGTGATATTTGGGCATGTTGGCTTGGCTTCGGCATTGTCTGTATTACATTTATAATTGTTACAGTGCTTTTACTGTACACTGCTCTCTTAAAAACAGATTTTAATCTGGATGAAACTTTTACAAAGGAAAGAAAGAAAGGGTTCCCAAAATATTAAATTAGCATTGTAGACATTTAACACAGGCACCTGCAATGAATACTCTGACACAGGTATGCTAGCAGCTCTGTGAGGCTGCACTTAGGCAAAGTGGTATTTTGAGCTAAATGCTAACGGCATACAAATATGCTCACAATGACAATACCAACATGCAGCTGCAGGTATAATGTTGTTTTCAGTGTTCACGGTCTAAGTTTAGCATGTTAGCATGGAATGTGCTAATTAGCACTGACAACAATGTACAGCTGAGGCTGATAGGAATTTCATTAATTTGGCAGGTATTTGGTCATAAACCTAAATATATACATTGAAATTTTGACCAGAAATGGCTCTAGATGAAACGGCAGACGATCCCCAAAATTATTAGAATTTATCCTCTAGGGACTTCAATATCTGTTGTAAATTTCACAGTAACTATCAAATAGTTTTCAAGATATTTTCCTCAAAATCTATAATGTCAATGCTATAGTGGCGCTAGAGGGACAGTCAGGGGATCACCAAAAGTCAGAGGAATTCATTCTCTGGGGACCATGCATGTCTGTACAAATTGTCATGACAGTCCATCCAACAGTTGTGGAGATACTTCAGATTGGACTGAAGAGGTTGACCACCAGGCAGACAGACAACATTGCCATCAATAGAACCACACAGCTAGCATGGCTAAAAAACATGGTTTGGACACCATCACAAGGTTTCTTTACTTCCCTGAACCTGCAGAACCAGTGAATGGTGCAGAGATCGTCGTCCATTCAGGTCCAGTGGAGTTCTTTGAGGGGAAGACACTGGAGCTACACTGTGATCTTACTGCTGGAAATCATGTCTCGTACAAGTGGCTGCTAAATGGACAGCTTGTCTCTCCGTCTCGTCTCCATTATGTTGCAGATGGCCGTCTCTTAATCAACAGGTCAGTGGAATCCCATTTAGGTGGTGTCTGGGCAGCTGCTTCTGCATTACTAGGTGGTTGCTATGGTGTTGTGAGCTGTTGAAGGATTTATTTGCTAAGTGTTAACTAATCTGTACTGTGTGTGTGGTGCAGACATCAAACTAGATCTTTATAAGGTGGTTGCTAATTGGTTGGTGGGGTGTTGCTAGGTGGTTGCAATGGTGATTTTGGTTGGTTGGCAGGGAGTATTGCATGGATGATAGGGCTCTGTATGTAATAGTCACAGAGCAGTAGTATTAGTAGTAGCAGCAGCAGCAGAGTATATAAGCAACAGTGTAGATCTCCTATAAAATGATCTGACTTCATTGTGTTAAGATTTTATTTCACATAAACTGCCAGTGGTGGTGCATTTGCAGCTATTTTGCCAACAGTTTGTTAACATATCTATAGTTCTTCTCACCAAGTGGGAGATATCAGCGGTATCAGAAATGTGGGCAGTTTTTTCCTGCTCGTATGCTCGTAATGATTTAAATGTTGTGGAAGCAGTATAAGAAGCAATTAGCTTAGCTTAGTATAAAACTAGACACAGTCAGCTAGAGTTCTGTACTAGTAATTCTGTGCTGTAACCAAAAACAAAAAATAGTTGCATTAAAAAGACGCTCTAAATGTACAGACAAAAAAAAGGTAACATGTTGGAAAGTGTAGCCTTTTATTAAGCACGTTCCTGTGTTCTATGACTCATTTCCCAACAAACATCTGTCCAACATTGTCTGAAAAAGAAGTCCTTTGTCATGAAGGCCACTGAGCATGCTCATTTTGAACTGAACGAGTAAAAGCAAAGTTACTGAAACAATTATCTGTGTCTCCCTCAGAACTACTTCTAAAGACAGCGGCTCCTACAAGTGTGTTGCCACCAACCACTTCAACAAAACAGTCTTCACCTCCAACAGCTCTGAAGTTGTAATCACAGTCAAAGGTTAGCTGTTGTGAATAAACTCTCAGGTTCACATTGTATAGATATCACATGGTTTCTTTGAAAAAAAAAAAAAAAAAGCCCTACATCTTTCTCCCTCAGACGTGGTGTCAACCCCTGACATCTCCTTCACTGTGTTAAAGCAAGATCCCCACAACTATTCTGCCATGGTCACCTGTCAGTCAACCAAAGGGACTCCGCCTGTCACCTTTTCACTATACAACAGGACAGAATTGGTTTCCAATACGACAGTTGACGAGACAAACGCCATATTTAAGGTTCCATTGGTCTTGGGCCGGCACTTGGGATGGCTCCAGTGCCATGCAAACAATGGAGACCGGATCGAATTCAGTCAAAGGATTCCCCTAGAAGTTGGTATGTGAATTGTTTGAAACTGCTGACATAACACTGTGGTACTACTCTCTTTTGATCTTTATCCATGATGTCTCTTTTTGATCCATAATGTCTTCAACAGTCCCGGTTGGTGGGCCCGTGATGATGCATTTCGACTATGACGTTGGAGAAAACCATGCTGTGATCGGCCTGAGGTTGTACTGCAAGGCGGCAAAGGGATCTCTTCCACGGTACCAGTGGTTCCTCAACAACACCCTACTACATGACCGAGGAAGATTCTTTTACGTGGTCAACCAGCCTTCAGAACAGTCTATACTCCTGCTGTCTGTAGGGAGGAGCAGCGCTGGAACGTACCACTGTGAAGTGTCAGACAGCTTTGACAACACCACCGCCATAGGCAGTAAGAGGCTGTATTTGGATAAAGAAGGTACAGTAGATCCACTGATAGATTGAAGTAAAATATCATTGTGACAGGTGAGTGCTGCTTTCATCTCTTCTTCATCTTCCTGCTCCTGCAGTACTGAATCGTCTCCCCGTCTGGGTGGTGGCAGTTGTCTTTGGATGTTTCACAGCACTGATTCTCCTGGTCTCCATTTGTTGTTGGGTTGGAGCAATGTTCAGTGAGTTTCAAAGTCCTGTTTTTATCTGATGTGGCTACCTCCTCATTGCTACTGTTAATTGATGTTGTTTTTTTACTGTTGTTTCAGGGCGAAGGCAGTATGGAGAGAAGTCTCTGTGAGTCATTATTTTGCTTAATTCTGAAACCTTGAAAAATGATGACCACATTTCACATGAATCTGTAACTTCCCTTTTGTGAAAAGAACTGTGAGCCTTTATCCTCGGTCGGTTTTTTTCTTTTTTCTTCTACTGAGGAAGAATAACATGTCAGTAGTTCATCCACCATGTAGCAATTAAAAAGAAACAATGACCGATGCTATATGAGAAAATGTACTTCCTGTTTCCATGTTGTGTGCCATAAAACCATGACAGGTCCAAAACATCAACAAATGTAAAATGTGGTTCATCTATAGTCTTGTTTGTTCACGGTCACACATGAATTAATGTTATAATGTATGTTAATATGCTACACACCTTGCAACAGGAATGATAATAAGGCCTCTTGTTCACAGTTAAGACTCACAACACTGAGCTTAGAGGACATTTTGGTGTACAATAACTGAATCTGAAAATATATCTTTTTGGGGGGCCTGTTTGCCTTTATTAGACCAGTTGATAATTTGAAGACTGATAGTAAACATGGGGAGAGAAGGGACATACATATGACAAAGGTTGAACTGGCGATGTGGTAACAGTGTGTGGTAGATGGCACAGTAACATAAAGAGGTAACATCATAAAACAAGATCCTCAATACTGCTTAATATGAAATGTCTTGTTGTTCTCTCATAACACTGTCCTCTCATTGTGAGCAATTAATATTAAATGTGAATGTGGAGGGGGGGGATGAAAGACTCTGATTATTATATTTTTTCACATACATTATCTTGCTACATGATGATGTAAATGCTAAATGCCCAGGATTTAATACTTAATTCCTCTCACTTTTGCACTTATTGCAAAAGTCAAATTTAAATATGATGACTCAAAAGAAATTTTAATCAATCTTTTAAAAAAAATCATCATGTTTAACTTGGGTGTAATTGTGAAATGTTCACTCCTCTTCAAGCTCGAGATTCCCAGAAGCAACACTGCCAATTGCCTTGACCTCAGTGCTAGCTACAGAGCACCAAGTGTAGTTAGGCCTATATTACATTCATTTTATGCTATGGGACTGTAAGAGTGTTAACCTGTATATGTGACAACTTATAGTCAACTTTTCTCCTCAGGAGCTTGGAGATGGAGGGAAGGGTAGCTGCATATGAGGGCGAGCTGGTCAGTCTATATTGCTGTATCTCCATCTTTTAAAGACTATTAACTTCACCCATCCATTCACTCGCACAGTGTCATTGTATCATCTCCATTAGGATTAATACTTAACCGTGACACAGAGCTCTCTCTCCTTACAGGATTTGTCCGACTACCATGAGGATGCTGATGTGGTGAACACGGCCAGAGCTGGTGAATTTGATCAGGTGAGATCAAAATTAATTCATCATGAAATCAATCAACCAATCAGCCGGTCTTTTAAACAAGCAAGCAGTCAAACTCCTCTGCTCATCTGTCTCCTCTCCTCAGGCATCTGAAGCCTCTGTAGATGAAAAGAAGTAGAGGACCTGACCTGCTGGGGTCAGGACAACAACAACCTACTTATAAATGTCACTCAGCAAGACTAAAGAGATGATAGTTGTTTGGTAAGAAGCAGGGAAGCAACTACGCCCCCCCCCCCCCCTTAATATCAACAGGTCCTCGGTGGAGAGGGTGGACAACTTCCAGCACTGTACCTTGGTGTTCACATCAAAGAGGGTCTGACCTGGGCGCTGCATATTAACTCAGTGGTGAGAAAGGCAAGACAGAGACGGATTCACTTCAGACACCTGAGGAAATTCTGGGTATCCCCTCAAATACTTAACAATTTCTACTCCTGCATCATCAAGAGCATCACTTCCTGGTTCGGAAACAGCACTGAACATGACCGCAAGGCCCTGCAGAGAGTGACACACATTACACACATTAGGTGGTGCACTACCCTGCCTAAAGGATATTTACACCAGGTGCTGCATGAAATTGTATTTTTTTATGAGTGCACGTGACAAATACAGTTCATAAATTGATTGAAATGGATGTGGGTGAACCAGTTGATGGACGCTGAGGGTTCTGTTGTAAATACAGGCTGTTGTTTTAAATAAACATCTGCTCATGTGCTGCCGCGTCTTTCACTTTCTCATGCTTCATTATGATGCATTAGGATCTATCTCCAACGTATTTGTGGTGTTGAAATAACAGTCACTCATGATCATGTTTCCTGGTTTCCTGGCTGGCTGCTACCGGTCAACCCCGCCCCTCTGACACGCAGCGCGCGCAGCTCTCCTCTGGGTGGCTCTCGTCTCGTCTTCGTTCGTTGGGTGTAGTAGCACAACAGGAGGTGGCAGCAGTTAAGTTAAGTGAAACTGGTAGGCTGTCCTGTCAGGTTGATTCAAACCAAATCACACGGTGAGCTCCAGAGGATCTGCTGAACGGGAGAGACATGGAGGAGACGGGCGGTGCAAGTGCGTACGGGGCTTCGCTCGCAGGAGGAGGCTTCGACTTCTACAGGTTTATCCGACAACCGCAAACCATCGTGCGGATACTCAGCTGGGTGAGTGTGGACTGTGAGAGTCGGAGTTTAAAAGTTAAAAAGAGACAGAAGTAATGTCCAACATGGTCTGTGAGCAGGTGCGCTTTGCCTGGCGCGCGTATACTGCCTCTGTGCAGCGGTTAAATTATATATTTCTATTTGTGTTGGCCAGCACAACAGGCTACTATACAGCGTCTCTGCGGCGCGTCATGTTGCACGCAGCTGGTGTATGACAGCAGCTTGGCGACAGCACAGGTCAACACTGCTGTTGTCAGAGGACAAGACATAAAACTGTCAGACACACTGAGATAGAAGCCAAACACATACTAATATAGGATTTGTGATCATTTGAATGTGTTAGTGATCTGTCTCTACAGTCTGTAACAGCTGTGCTCACCAGAGGATTACATTCATTGTAACTTCTAAAGACAGATTATAAGACATTAGGCTACTTTCTTCTACAATAGTATTAAAATTGACACAATAACATGAATAGGTGTTATCATAAAGAGATTTGACAGACTAAGTGTATTTGCATAAAAAGGGGTTTTCAAGTACCAGGGAATGTTTTGGGTAGCTGCTGATCACCTGTTGCTAGGCAAATCTTGTGGAAAAGATTTAGTTTTTTTGGTTAGGACACTGATCTGGAAAGTCCAAAATGAATCTCAACCAAACGGGTTATACAATCAAATGTTGTCTAACCCTGCTGGTTTGTGAACAAATGGATTGTAAGATTTGGTTTAAATTGATCTGTCTTTAAACAGCTCCTTGGTGAACTATTAAGACTAGGATCCTCATTTGGAGGGAGTTTTATTGGACGTGACTGCTTTTGTCTCCTAACAGTCTCATGTCTTGGATTACAGAGACTATGGTTGATTTTCATTTACTTGGTTCATGAAGCGTAAACTAAGCTATTTGTCCGGCCTCTAGCTAATGCACATACTGGGGCAGTGTTATAATAATATTAATAATAATAATAATAATAATAATAACTTTTATTTATATAGCGCCTTTCAAGGAACCCAAGGACACTTTACAGAATTAGAGATTGTAGGCTGTGGTAAACAGGTGGTGTTTCAGGAGTTTTTTAAATATGTCCAGTGATGTAGCATTTTGGATATCTGCAGGGAGGGTAAAGTGTAGGTGGGTGAGAGACCCTGGATGCTGTAGCATGATATCCAGTGTGTTAGATGAGGACAGAATGTGCCCTTGGTTGCCCCAACTGCTGAATGTTTATGTGTTTGGGAAACAGTGTGAGATTATGAGTGTGTCACTGGTAAACAAGGGCTGATGGGCAGGTAAGGTGATACCTCTCCCCGATTGAACCTCGTTTTTACTCTTGGTGAATATGTACCAATGATCTCCCTCTCGAGGCTCGCGCGCGCACACACACACACACACACACACACACACACACACACACATTTTGTGCAGCTGTGCTTATCTCCTCTCAAATTCCCACTGGCTAGATCACCATGTATCTCTGGTGATTTTAATCTTACATCAACAAGCCAGCACATTCACCATTCACTATGTAACCCTGCCTACAGGTCCCATAATGCACCACACCTGCTCCTGGAACAAGGAAAGGCTGTGTACTGTAGCTCTTGGTCATTTAAGGTGTTGAACCAGAATTATGAAAACCTGCTCTCCTGCCTGTTAAATATGGCAATGAAACAGTATATTTATGCCAAATAATGCACTTCTGGAAGAATTTTAGTTAATGTGTAAACATGAGTCATCAAAGGGAGGGTGTCGGTGTTATTTCTGCTGTGTAATGACATCTGACAGAGCAAAGCAACAAGCCCCAAAAAGAACATACTGTAAGTAGATATATGACGTCTGTCACTCATAAACGCGTTCCATCTGTCCATTTATCAGTCTGCTACACCAACAATCTCTCTGTCTCACTTTTGTCTTGTGTTTTGAAAATCCCCACATTCACTTCCCTAATGTCTCTGTCTTCAGCTAGTTTTCTGTACTTTTTTTGTCTCATCCTATCAGCAGGATTGTGGCCTATTTCTCTTTCCACTGCCCTCTCACCTCGTCCTCCTTCCCACCCGTTAAACAGTCCCTCTCTATCCTACTCCCGGATCTCATTATGAGTGTTGTTAGTGGAGTTGGTGGCATCTCTGGAGTCACATGGCAGGCAGCTGCACTCAGAAGTAGGTCACATGGTTAGGTGGGTAACCAGAGGAGACAGAAACAGACCACGGGATGGTCAGTTGGTACTTTCCACTTTATAAACACACTGTGATGAGCACAAGAGTATTTCAAGAGTCTGCAATAAGAAAAGAGACGGTTTATGAAAACACGTAATGATGTAACTGTTTTATGTAATGATTGCATGTTTTGGCCAATTTGTTAAAGTAGAAATAGATACAGGTTCTTTCAAGACTTTCATTTTAGTCTGATGAATTTATCTATCTATCTATATTTATCTATCTTTTCTGTAAAGTTTGCTTTCAGTAGACACCAGCTCAAGCACAAGCTTAACTTTGCTTTTTTTGTCACATGATAATGCATTTTTAAGTGTTGCAATACTCTCTCTTGTCAGTGCGTTCAAGAAACAGTAAGCTCTACAATAAAAAAAAAAAAGCTGAATTCACTTTTTCATAAAGGCCTGAGCTCCTGATTGCAGTGCTTTTGGAAGCAGACCCAGATGTTGGAGTTTCTTTGACTGCACCACCATGAAAGAGTTTTCCAAATGGTCGCTCCTCACAACTGAATTTTCACAAGATAATAATAAAGTGGATAACTTATTTTTGAGTACGATTTAAGTTCTCTGCTGGTAGATTTCCATACTGTGCTTTCAAACCAATGACAAGGAAATCAGTCTCAAAACCAAAATGGTTGGCAGGAATGCAAAGTATGCAATGTGAAGTTGAGTAAACTTGAAAAGCCAGTGCTATGTTCCTTTTAACAAGACACTTTCTTCTTGTGTATTTACAAATCATTGAAGGCCACCTTCTTCTTTTCTCTGATTCAATGTAGATATTTGCCCTGGTGGTGTTTGCTACCATCACATCAGAGGGATACGTCAACTCTGCCCACAGTGTCGAGGCAAAGTGCATCTTTAACCAGAATGACTCGGCATGTCATTACGCTATTGGCATCGGGGTGATTGCCTTCCTGGCATGTGTGGCCTTCCTGATGTTGGACGTTTACTTGCCTTTTATGAGCAGCGCACAGGAAAGGAAGTACGCTGTCATGGCAGACCTGGGATTCTCAGGTGAGCAGGAGCGTTAAAGTGATTTTATTTGTTTGTTTCGTAAGAGCTTTATAGCTGCACTAATCAATATTTTTAGCCTATATTAACAGTGGATCAAATGACTTTGTGTAATGTGAAAGGTGTCGCTCATAGTGATAACCCACAGAGAATTATCACTGTACTCTGCGGTTCCCCTTAGCTCTATGGGGTCATTCTTTTGGTTTTACAGCCTACATCTTTACTGTTTTTGGTTCACTCTCAACACTAGTGGTGGGCGAATTGATCCAAATATCAATAATATCGATACCAACGTTGATATTGATCAATACCAGTGTAATAAGATCGATACTTTAGTTTTAGTTTCTCTCCAGTATGCACCGCTGCGGTTTCATCAAAGAGGCGACCTGGCTGTCTGTGTCTCCTGTCACACATGCTGTCACAGAGCAGAGCAGACACACTTTGCTCCTCCTCCCCCCTATTGTGATTTGATGTTGTACCGTCACGTGACTCAGCGGCGCCAGGCAAACAAGCAAGCAAGCAAGCAAGCAGCCAGGCCCGGCAACGGCCAGCAGCACACACACACACACACACACACACATACACACACACACACAAGCAGGGCAGAGATGGAGCAGAAGAATGGCAGAGAGGAAGAGAAGCGCTGTGTGGCTATATTTTCAGACCAAAAATGAAGCTGTATAATTTGTAAAAAGGCTGTAAGATACAGTGGTAACACAACAAATGTATACAAGCATATGAAAATGTTGTCCTGGGTTTTAACTTAATAATCCTATGGAAAAATCACAAACCACTTAAAGGTCATGGAAATTCATTCAGATTTAGCAATTTGATGATGCAGCCACCTTAATTATTAAAAAGCATCGGTATCGTATTGATATCGGCGATACTGGCCCTGTATTTACTTGCAGTATCGCACACCACTACTCAACACTCTCATCAACCTCCTTTCCAGCAGCTGTATTTAGTGAAAAAAAAACTCTAAAAATCTGGTGAATAATTGTGGAGCATTTAACAGCTAAATATCCAGATATTTCCCTCAGGAGTTGGTAGAGACCAAAAACAGAGCTAAAAGAGAGTGGATATTGGACACACCCGACTCCAAATGAATGCTAATCTAATAATATGTAAAAGTTGTATTTATACAGACAGCCTCTGAGTATTGGCGTAATGTGCGACAGACCACTGGCTGTTTTCCTGACATAACATAACATGTATTATTCATCATTGCACAAGGTAGATGTTGAGGGAGCAGCAGATGACCACACAGATTGTGATGAAGTTAAACATTCATCAGCTGTACATGACACTGTTCACAGTCAGCCATTCTTTAAGGAAACAAAGAAGTGGTAGTTTAAAAAGCAGATGGCAGATGGCAATAGGAGAGCCCTTTGTATTCTTTTGACGTTGTTTTTAGTATGTTTTTCACAGCGATTTTCTTTTCATATCAAGGTTTTAAGCTGAGCACTTTTGATATATTTTCATGCAGTGAGGAAAAACAATCATTTATACGTGTGTGTGTGTGTGTGTGTGTGTGTGTGCGTGTGATGTGCATCTGTGTTTTCTAGGGGCGTGGAGCTTCCTGTGGTTTGTGTGTTTCTGCCTGTTGGCCAGTCAGTGGGCTAAAACTCATGATGTCAATGGTATCCCAGAGGACGCTGCACGAGCCACTGTGGCCTTCTCATTCTTCTCTATCACCACTTGGGTGAGTGGGAATATTATTTTCTTTTCAGAAAAAAGCTGCTCAGATTTTCCTTCTCATCTAACTCTGGGCAAGAAAGCCCAGAGCAAATTCCTTTAAAGCAGCCATTGGCCTCAGGTCATTCCAGTATGGTACACAAACTTGCAAGAGACTTGAAACCTGCTTAAGGTACATAATGAATCATTGTATAGTATTTACCGTCGGACTTTTGCGTAACAACACATGAAGTCACATATTATTTGTAAATGTCCCCCAGGTTGGTGCGTTCAAGTACTTGTGGGAACCTCTGACATTTGACAATTCCTAGTCAGCTGCTTAACAACAAACGTTTTATTTCTAAGAAATTATAATAAAGTTGATGTCACACAGATTTTCCATCTTGTGTAACTCTTGTAATAACCATATGTTACAATCAGAGCTGAGAGCAAACACCAAACACTTGCTTATTGTTTGCTTATTAAGTCTTCTGGACTTGTGAGTGCAAGGGTGTTTAGCTGGCTTTTAAATCATGTATTGGAGCATCCCACTATCACCTGAATGCATCATTCAGAAGACTTATCAAGAAAACCACATCAGTGTTGTAGCAATAATGTAATGCATTGACCGATTAATAAACCGGTGATGGATTACCTCTCCCAAAGAAGCTTCATGTCTCTGCAAGTTTAATTTTCCACTGGTATAAAGTGGAACCAGTTCAATTAGAAGTTGAGAAAAATACACCCATCAGTCAAAAAGTCTAAAGAGTCTAAAGCTTACTTTAGACTTTTTGACTGATGGGTGTATTCACATCCTTGTGAATATTGTAAAAAAAAAAAGAAAAGTGATTTATTGAAATACTGAAAATAATAAAAAAAATAAGTATAATAACCTTTGACATTAACATTTGATTGACATTTTGATTTCATTGTGCAGGGAATCCTTACCTACTTTGCCCTTGGCCGTTTTCGCCGCGGTGTTAGTGAAGTTTCCATTCCAACCTACACAGAGGCGCCACCAGATCACCACACCCCCTACCCTCCGACCTACGCCCCCACCTCCTACAACCCCACCACCTACACCCCTACCACTTACACAGCCTATCCCAGCAGTGTGCCCGACATGCACCAGCAGCCTCCCTTCACCCCAAACCCCCAGGTGCAAGGAGACGCCGGCTACCAGCCGCCCAGCTACTGAGACAAAGGGAGGTCGCATGGACGAAGTGGTGTTCAAGATCATCTGTTGGTACACTGATTGTAGTTGCACTGCACAGACCCAGAGCTGTATCATATTGATGTGGATTTACATTTGATTGATATACTTTTCCAAGCGTCCGATTTAAGAGCCTGAGCAGTGCAACTGCAAGTCAGAGATGAGGGACACTGCTGTTTACGTCAAATGGTCTGTGGTCAGATTTTAAGACATCACGCTGACTGTAAGGATTAGCGCTGATGATTGGGTAATCTGACCTTAGACCTGTGTGCAAAGATGCAACTTTTTTTTTACCTCAAATGGGCTGATCCTGAAGGGGAGAGGTAGATAGAATGCACCCAGGAGGTCAAAGGTCACCGAAATGTGACGTGAAGAATACCTGTGATGGCTCTAATCAGAGTGGGAGAAGCCAACGCCTGATGTGTTTGCCTCCTCGTTCCTCTCTGTTGGAACCTGAGTGTGCATTTGTACATAGATTTCACTGCAAAGCTGCCATTTTAATGGTTGTATGTGCCTGACTTTCTTTTCTTATTTGGTTTAGTTTATCTTGAGGACCTTTAAACAGTGTAAGATGTATTAAATTAACATGATTTTGTGGGAGTAGAGTACAGTGGGAAAAGATCACTATAAAGCCAAATGGCCCCCTTTGATTTCGTTTTTTGAAAAAAACGTGGGTTCTGTACTGATTATGCAGTCACGTTTCTTAGCCATATAACCATAAAATCATAAAATCACCCCTGAAAGAAAGATTTCCAATCTTTGTGCTCCAGTAAAATTGCTCCCGTGTTCGCCATCCCGACTAGCTATGTTTTTAAGACGACTCTAATCAAAATGTGTTGTTGATGGTGACTTGAGAAACCATAAAAACCCCTCCATTACTTCCACTGTGACCATGGCAGATGTAAAACATTTTCAAAAGTGGGTTACATGTGCCAATCTGTAGAGGTCTTTATTGGGCGTTCATAGGTGGTGTTGCCCTTTAAACTTGTAGCCAACATTCAGATAGACAGGAGGGGGGGAAGCATGTAGATAACTATGCACTTGTTGAACAGGTCTATCCATTGAGCATGTCCTCACACTGAAGAGTTACTTATTAACTACCAGAAACAAGGCTCCCTCTTCAGCCTGCGAACAGAGCGGCGGGCCACACACTTCCTCCAAAGTCTTTGTGATATTTAGTTTTCTGAACACTGATGTTTATCGCTTTAATGTTTATCAGAGTGCAGCGGGTATGTCTTGACCAATGACAGATTAACAACTCAGCCTGCAACGGTGAGAATCAAACACCTGTCCTTAGAAAGACTACTGGTTTACTTTGTTACTTTGTGCCTGAAAGTAATATGTCTGTCACTTTAACACCTCAGCTGCCTTGTCGGGATCCACTTATGGCTGTTGTAGCTAAAGTGGCACTGAAAGGTTAGCTTTAGGTTAGAGGTCAGATTTTGGTAATTGTTGCTCGGGTGTAAACTGACTTGAGATCTGCAAATGACAAGACCACAAACTGAATGTGGATATATTTATTAAACACAAAGCTATAGGTACCACATTGAATAAAGTGTGTGTGTATGTATGTGTATATATACATATATATATATATGTATATATATGCAAAAACACTGCTGTTGACTTGTCATTTGTGCCACAATGAGAGAAATTTAAACTTTTGGGGAAGGAAATGTGCCATGATTCAAGTTATATTTAGGTGAAACAGCTGTGCATCACAGCTGCCCTTGCTGCCATGCCAGCATGATTTTTTGCAAAGGCTGATTAATCTGCTCTTCAGTTAACATTTAAAATCAATGTATCCATCTGCTGGTGAAGACTGCCGCTTGTCATTAATTTAAAATCAATCAGCTGACAGTGAATCTCTAAGTTGTGCCTTTAAATTTACTGTGTCACAAAATAGTATTGTAGTGGTAACACAAGGCTTACATGTAATATGTAATGCATATTTTATTTGCAAAGTAAATTAACTTGATATTTTGTAAGATTGATTTATATTTCTTTACGGTCCATGTTTTAGATGTGAGACTAGAATAGGTTTTATAAAAACTGACACAAAATAGTGGTCAGACTTTGGTTGGCTTTTTTTTTTTTTTATTGTTTCCATGTTTTTTGACAGTTGTGAAGTTGCCATGTGCCCTTTTGCTTTCATCTTTCTGTCAATGTCATGTCATGTCAGTGTCAGAAGCACAAGTGATTTACTAGAGACCTTTTGTTTATAGAATAAAACCATTCACAGGATGTTCAGGATATTGTTGCATTTATGTACTGCAGTTAATACATATTGTATACTACGTGTATAGTAGGGAGGACATACTTTTTCCATTCCAACCAAGCATTCCTACCAGGATTTAAACGGGTTATTTTGGTCCTCTGTAGCATGCAAGGGCATTGGATTACGTATCTTGTAGTGTACAAAACAAACATGAAACAATAAGTACAACATGTACAATAAATGCTAAAAATGGGGGTGGGGGGGGGGGGGGGTACTCTGCCAATGTTTATTATTTTTACTAATTACTACTCCTGCCCTGCCATACATGGTGAAACATACAATTCAAACCTATTTGTATGGTGGCAGAAAATACTGCATTTATACATGCACTATACAACAACAAAAATAATTTAAAACCTTGGATGTTAAAAGAAACCCAAAAGTTACAGATATTAACAGCAGTATAGTGAATCCTATAACGGTGAGTTATTAGTTGGTTTACTCATTTTCAGGGTTGTCAAGTGCATTGTCACATCAAGTAAAAACATTAGGGGTGCACGATTCAGAAAATGTCACGATTCGATTAAAAAAAACAAAAACAAAAAAAAAACAACGATTCACAGTAATGTAGTTACTTTTCCCATGTGATTGCAGTAGACATACAATTAAAAAATATATATTTTTAAATATGAGTCGATTTTTGTAATTCTATGAATCGATATTGAATCGGTAGAGCTTGAATCGCGATTCGAATATGAATCGATTTTTTTGCACACCCCTAAAAAATAAAAAAAATAAAAATAAAAAAACATACATAAAATAAAACATACACACCAATTAGACACCAAATACAAACACTAAAATACCAGGAATGTCAATATGTTAGATAAAATAATCCATTTGCCTTCCACTGCCCTTCTCTCTCTCTCTCTCTCTCTCTCTCTCATTTGATTCCTGGATTCATACTCAACTTCTGCAACAAGTCTTATTATTGTGTTCAGAGGTGGAGAGAGGAGAAAAGCTTCCTGGGAACAGCGGAGTCCATGAGTTTTCCTGCGAGGACATGTTGTGGAGTTTCTTTCCTGAAGGGAGCACTGTTCTCTTTGTCCACCACCAGACCTCCATAACACTTTCGACACACCGCCTGATACTTGTCAGCTCCACCAATCACTTCCACCTGTGGGACAGAGAAACATGAGTTGACAGGTCATAAGAATTTGGTGTAAGAAAAGGGGACTACACCTACCTACTCTACATTGAACATTCCTATATTGTAAAAAGTATGATTTCCACATCTTTATTATAAAAGCAAGTTCAGGTGCTATATAAATACTGTGAAAGTATCAAAAACGCTCAAACAGAAATGCACACAGCCTGTATTCAGAAACTAATTTTTTTTTTTTTTTTTTTTTTTTTTTAAATGGGATAGTGTAAGGGTTAACTTTACTGCCCATGAGCACTGCTCTCCGGCGGAGGCCAGATCGCACAGTTGAGTGAACTAAACAGAGCTAACGCTGTTTGCACTGTTGCCATTAGCGATCCCCGTTTCCTCCACTCTCTCCCCTTCTCCTCTGTGATCTACTGGACAGCGGTATTGGCATTTATTGATATAAAAATGGCATGCCAGAACCTACAGTATGGTCAGTACTCCATGTCCATGGGAACGGTCTGTTATACAGAAATTACAGATACTGTAGAATGCTGTGAAGTCTAGTAGAAACCCAAAATACAAGTATGAACCTGAAAATAAACATAATATGGGACCCCTAAAGATGGGCAATGATATGGACACAATACCCCAATCATTCTCAGAATTATCTCAATAAGAACAACATGAAGTCAAAATTGTCATCACATTTAAAAAGGCCGGGTTGGTAATGTTGAAAAGTTAGCGAGATTTGAAAGTAGCATCTCCTATAGTTACCAACCCTGCCTTTAAGTAAACTATCTTGTTAGGATACAATAACAGCATATAGAGAGACAAACCATAATATAGTTATTTGTCTGACCCAGAAAAACACTTCATGGTTAAATTATTGAAGACTTTTCTTAGGTTTGCCTCCTCACCTCCTTCTCTGCCCCTATCCTCTTGGTGTAGGCAGCTTCTTTGTAACACTGCATGCAGACGGCGTGGAGCTTCACTACGCTCTCCGCCAGAGGGACAAGGTTCAGGATGTTTCCAAATGCCTACAAGAACGCACAGGACAGCAGAAAACCAGTCAGTACAATGAAATGGATGGAATTATAATTGCATTAAAAAAGGACAGAACAGACACACTATAGTGAGGAATAATGAGCCCATTGAACGGTCTGTGCTGCTCCTGCAGATTGTGGAGTCCTTCCTTAAAATGTGTTTGTCTTGGACATTTTGTTGCAGCTATACCCACAGAGGGGCTCTATCTGCCCCGGCAGCATCCACACAGTGTCCGTTTGTCAGCATGAACTGTGAGTGTTTGCCAGTATTCACATGTGGAAACAAATACTCACCTTTCTCTGGAAGGTTCCATCCAAAGCAGCCACAATAATTGTCTTCCCTAAATTGGCCATCTCTTCACAAAACTCCACTGTGTCTGAAAACTACAATAATACAAAGATTTAGTTAGTGAGGAATTTGTGCTAGTGCAGAGTAAGACATACTGGTCTCTATGGAGGTGAACTGTAACTAGCTTAGGCCAAAGAAGAGGAATATACATACATACATACATACATACATACATACTTACAAACTGTCCTTCATCAATTCCAATGACACAGGCTTGTAATGCCAGAGACCGCACATCTTCCAGACAATTGGCTGGTACAGCTTCCATTGTGTTTCTAAAAGATGGACAGGATAGAGGGAAATAAAATATTTTCAAAAAGGAAATGTGTATTGCCAAATATGTTTAAAACGTATCTGATAAATACTTTGCAAATGACTTCCAAAGTCCTCTTTTGTTGGCTATCAGGGATCAGAAAGTGAAAACATAATATAATACATCCATGGAAAAGATGTACAGTATTTCTCCCTGTCTGTCTGCCCAGTTTCAAAAGGAGCTAATGCTACTAATCTAAACTAATTTGTTCAATTCATAATAAAATGTACTTTAAACAGTGTACTCTTTTAGACAAGAAGTAAATTAAGGGGGGTCCGTAGGGTCTTTGCTTGGGAACTGGCCAGCTCAAGTCCCCGTATGGACCAAGTACAGACTGTGGACTGGTAGCTGGAGAGGTGCCAGTACATCTCCCTCACTCTGACATATCTCCATTAATGCATGTATAGGTCCTGTCTGTGCATTTGTGTATAATAAACACAGTGTAAACATTTAATCCCCCCCCATGGGGATCAATAACATAGGTCTAATTCTTAATTGCTGTAACATTACTTGTAGATATCCTTTCAGCAAATCCACCTCAGCTTTTTTTTGCTCTTCTATTTCACTCTTTGTAGGTCGGTATGTGCAAACATATAATTTAATGTTTACAATAACATCCACCTTTTCATGTGTTATTGTAAGAAAAGTGCTTAAGTAGGTTCACACAAATTAAAACTAAACTAATAAGCAAGGTTGCAAAGCTTTAAGGTCTTCCTACTTCATAACCACATCAAACACAAAGACGGGTAGATTTCTGTTACTCTGAGCAACTTGGCTGAATAAAAAAGTAAATCAAAACGGGGAACTTACTTGTCATGTGTGGCCATGCCTGTGTCAGAATAACGTATGTCTTTGGCATATTTGATCACCAAGCAGTTGTACTGGGCTATCTGGAAACGGCGCACTCTTCGCATCAGTTCAGTGCTGCAAATTTCAAATGCAAATCAGTGAAAACTCATCAGTACATGGAAATACAATTGTCACTTATGTGCCAGTGCCCCTCTAACACTGATTTTCTACAACATTCTAGCGTTACACCATAAGCATGAGGTAATGTGTACTATGCAATATTGTTTTAGTACGATGTGCAATATCGGTGTGAAGTGATCCTAAAATGTGTTATATAACGTTACAAAGTACACTGCATAACAACTGTACGCTTTACAACATATGGTTCATATCATGGACGTATTAAGAGAAAGGTTTCTATAGATTCGATAGATGGGAGCAGAGGAAACAATGGAGGACATTTGGCGGGATGTTGAAGTCTGCGCGGAATACTGTTTTAACATTACTTTAAACAGTGAATATGAATAAGAGCAGCTATCTACACCTGCAAAGAGACGTGCTGTTTTCATGTTCGTGAATAAATAACTCACCTTTTGCCTGAAAACATCGGTCCAAAGATGACCTAAAGGTAACAAACAACAGTGGAGGGGTTGTTAGTCTAAGAGGAAGTCGGGAAAGCTTAACAAAAGCTGAAAGTCAACTAACGTTAACGTTATTCCTTTAAATAGACACCTAACGTGTGTCCTGTTTTTTGAGATAGCTTGAATTAGGCTTCAGTGGTTGAGGGGACGATATAACGTTAGACAATAACGTTTTAAGTAAACTTAACATAAATCAGATAGTTACCAACCTGAATTTGTCCCCGTGCTTTCCTCGGCGAATTTGGCAGAACTCTTGGAAAATCCACACAGTCCATTTTTAATTAAAGGCGCTATAACGTAAATAATTAAGTTAAAATAAAATAAAAGTGAAATAGATAACACATATATTACAAATCCAATCCCACAGGAAAGCTCGTCCTGAAGCAAAACGTTGAATATGGCGCGCCAGTGGTTGTGGGCTGCTTTAAGTTAAACTCAACCAATGGGTGTAGTGTCACGTGAATCTTTGAACCAATCAGCGTCCACAGAGAGGTGAAGGCGGACAGAGCCGTTCACTGATTAACGGACAGTGTGGTGGATATGGGACGTTTTATTATAAATCCATGATAAGGTTGGAGCATAAAGGACAGCTAGGGGGAAATTGTTGTTTGTCATTGCACTTGTTTTGCAATAAAACTTGAAAGAAGAAAAAAATAAGGGGAGGATGTATCCAAGGGGGTAAGCGAGCATCCGGAAAGCCTGCCTCCTATTGGGAGATTCTCAGGCTAACAAGCAATCATCTTCCGTTAGCATCCCATTAACTCCCATTCATTTTGGCGTCACTTTGACAGCGAATAACTTTACATCTGAAGCGTTTAAATACTCTATTTGTCCATTGTTTAAGAAACACGAATGTATAAAAGGTTCCATTACCTTGTATCTCACTTTATGGCCCCGTAGTAGCCGTTTTTGTAAAAACTAGGCTAACGATTGTGTCATGACCACGCGACTTTCTGTCACACATTTGAGAAATTACCGTATAGTCAGGAGCAGAGTGACAGAGAAATGGCTCTGGTCAGGAGAAGCTTGCAGGCAATCGGGGTGGGCGGAGCATACAGTCAAGGGAGAATCAGTCTAAAGTTCAGTCTATGGTCTAAAGTTCAGCCCCTCAACTGCGCACATGTGGCTCGGATTTATCTGCCAACGGACTTTCGGCGAGTCAAGTCACTTCAAGAGATAAAATGATGCACTGGACTGAACTTAAGAAAGAAGTAAGAGTTTGACTTTCAGTGGTATTTCCCGTTTTCTCTTTGCTAGCATTTTTTTTTTTTTTTATAAGTCTTTATTAAATCTTTATGATACAAACAGTAAGAACAAAAATAAAATTAAAATAAACAGTCATTAATACAGAAAAATACAGTCAAGATAAATACATTAAAAATAGAGCATAACTGAATGGTTTTAGAAGCTAAAAGTCGTATATGGTTTTAATGTACTGTTCCGTTCTTTGTCTTGTCACTAATCTAATTAAAGTTTACAGAGCATATCTCTCCTCCTCATTTTTCATTATAGTAATCCCTAGATAAGTAATCTTATCTTTGATTGGTATGTTACAGACCTGGGAGGTGTTGCTTTCTTTAAGGGAAAAAAGTTCACACTTCTTCAGATTTAAGCAGCTGCGGGAAATAATTATATTGTTTTGATAGCGATTGGCACTTGGCTGGCATTTTTTTTAAATAATGTAGTATCATCTGCTAGTTGGGTGAGGATAACTTCTCTTTCTGCAATTGAAATTCCTTTTAAGGCACTATTTTTAATATGGGTGGAAAGAAGTTGTGTACATAAAATGAATAGGTAGGGAGAGACAGGGTAGCCCAAATCTCGGCGATGTCCCATTTTTTACTCTGATAGAGCTATTGCCTTTGCAGTACATTGTTCTAATAGCTTTATCAACACTTTCTAATATTACTTCAAGTAGTCGCGGTATATACGGACACCAAACTGTAGAATTATCCCTGGAGGCTTGATGGCATCTTTCTTTAGTTGGCCAAGAGTGCACTGAGTCAATAACATCAGGGAGTTTGGCCTTGTGCTCCGGCAGGATGGACTGACAAATGTGTATAACCTCTTGGCGAACGTTCTGGTCTTTGTTTTCAGCCATACCGTAGAGTCGCAGGTTCCACCGTCGCGAATGGTTTTCCAGCTCAGTAATTCGTTGTTCCAGTAGGGTCGTCTTTTTCTCCGCCACGTTGACTCGGTCATCAATGTGTGTCACTTTACCTTTCACTTCACGCATCTCAGCGCAGGCAAAATCAACCGTCTTCTTTAGCCCCTCAATCTTCAGCGTATTGTTGGAAATCATTCTCTCCACACTCTTTTCCAGAGAGACGATTCTCGTGTTGAAGATGACTGAGATTTTCTGCACAATACCTTCACTGTCTAGATCCAAGGAGCGCTGCGACTTCATTTTCTTTGGTGCAGGAGGTTCGGAGGGAGTTGTGGAAAGAGTTATGGGGAGAGGGGGGAGATCTGGGTACACAAGGGAGATCACAGGTGCGTCTGCCATGCAGTAATCTGTAATGCAGCAATATGACATGGGCTCCCCTGAAAACGTGAACATTTTTTGGAGGGTCTCTAAAAATATTAACAGTGTGTCATTTTGCAAAAATATCATTCATTCATGCATGACGGCGATCTAAACCTCTTCATTAAAGCTATATATGCTATTCTTGTCATGAACATCAAGGCGTGGCGGCGCTGTGGGGAAAATTCAACTCATGTTTAGTAGCCTACATGTTAACCATAGACTGTAACCCTTCTTATATACTGTCTATGACTGTAACAGTCCATCATGTTAATTAAATAATTCGTAGAACAATATAAACGTTGGAGATAATTAATCGGCGCGCAAAGTCCTTGAAATCTATTCTGCAGTTAGCATCATATACTAGCCATAGCAAAAAGAAAACAAGGCAGTTTAATTGATTTTGGTTTCACTAAGAATTTGTGTAGCGATGACGTTACAGTTTTTCACGATCGCTATGACACTTTTTTCAATACTTTTAACCATTTTCCCAAACTCTTAACACAGTTAGCACAACATCCGTCTGTGTAGGCTATACAATTAACACATTTCTTGTTGCTTTGACACAAAATGCATACAGTTAACACAAATTTAAAATGCTTGAACTTCTTTTACACACAAGCTCCACCAAAGCCAAAACAATGGATCTTTACTGAAAAATTTACAAATGCTTTCACACTGTATGTCAGAACAGATAACATCATGTTCTAAACCTAACGTATAGGCTAAAGTCAATCAACTCCCAATGCCAATACACTTTTGTTTGCAGGGTAAAGCTGAAGCTCAAACGGAACATGTTAGAGACCGTTTCCCCTGCAGGGAGATCACGAACTAAAACCTAAAGTGTTGCTCCTCCAAAAGGCCTCAGGCAATACTGTACAGTCCGCACACACTGTGGTCACACAGCACTTTGTTCAAATGCTAACATGCTGCTGGCTAAACGGTTAAGGATGGAAGCTTGGGGTGCGTCGTTTAGGCCTAATTGAACGGAGGAATTATGGTATTCTTAGGTAGCCTCAGCTGAGTAACTTTAACCGTTGTTCATGTGAAATCGCAAAGACAGCCTGATGCTTTGTTTATAGACTATTTATGGGTGGCTGTTTGACCAATACATTCCTGTCGATAAAGTATAATAGGGTAAATCATGTAGTGCTGTAATCTACTTGTAGCTGTTATGTAGTGGGCTCCCCCAAAGGCCACGGTAGCCTATTCCATAGACTGTATATAAGAATGGACCAACAGATCCCGTTGCTCTGGACGGAGACCAGTGAAGGCCTTTAGAAGCACTTTTCCGGTGAGCACTGAGCGTTACTGCGCAGCCTCCAACTGAGAGAAACAACGTAAATGTGAAGTGAGCAACGTGTCTGAAAGTTGTAAGTCTTCTGGTAGCTGTGCCAAGAGAAATCTCAATCATTCCCAATCTTGCAGAGAAGGAGAGCGTAGGTATATGTAAGGAGATAACATGGACACAGGCTAATTATTGATAACTAAAATGCTAGTTAATATAAGTAATTAAACTTAAACAGCTACTGTAAGTCCAAACTGCCTGCGAGCTTCTCCTGTACTATACGGTAATTCCTCTACTATGCGACAGTAAGTCGCGTGGTTATGACACAATCGTTAGCCTATTTTTACAAAAACTTATACTACGGCGCCATAACGTGAGGTACAAGGTAATGGAGCCTTTTATACATTGTTGTGTTTCTTTAGAAATAAACAATGGACAATAAAGTCTTTAAACGCTTCAGATGTAAAGTTATTCGCTGTCAAAGTGACGTCAAAATGAATGGCAGTCAATGGAATGCTAACGGGGGGGTGATCGCTTTGTAGCATCAAAATGGCGCCATAGGAGATTCGAGCTCTGAAGCGAAGCTTACCCCCTTGATAAGAACCTATTCGCCTTATTTTCGAACGCGGAAGTAAATATGGGTCGAACCTACGGTTTTTGTGCGGGACTTCCGTTTCATCGCTTCCCTGGGCAACACTAACACAAAACCAAAGCCCGTCAACGGAAAGCCGTTCCACTCCCTATTAAGCCCCATTGTACCTACTTTGGTTGCAGTTCCACCAGAGTTCCACTGGGGGTGATCACGGTCCAGTGCTAAATGAATGGGACCCTATGGAGCTAGACGGCTAAATTTGTCTCTTTCGCCTGATTGTCGATGAGAAATCTCAGATTTGATTGTAGTTTTTGCAAGTTCAACATGGATTATAGGTCGAAAGTTGAATGAACGAGTACTTATGCCCTTTCGATTTGTTACAGGTTGAGTCGTTGTTGCCCATAACACGCTAGCATTCTGCTAATGAATGCTGATTGGTCAGTGAAGGACTGATTACGATCGGAGATCCCGCTTGACGGCATCCGAAGCAGAACCAGAATGTCAGAGTGAATATTTCGGCGTGGTCTTTAAAACATTAGCAAACCTCTTTCTAGCACGTGTATTGACAGGGAGAGTCTAACCTGTCAGCTGTGTTGTCGATGCCTCGAGAGAAAAAAGGAAGCGACTCAGAACTTGCCGTAAAGCAGAATCTCTGGCCGTAAATGTGTATGACATCATTGACATTTTAAAAGGCATTTTAGAACAAAAAAGCCACTTTAAAAAAATCTAACACCCAGCAGTGTGTATTTTCTTAGCCTCCCCTTTCAAATGCAACATTCAAATTACTAGACAAAAAATGATATCCTGAGAAAAGTGGATTTTGAGGGGTATAGCTCCATAGAGTCCCATTCATTCTGCACTGGCCTGTGAGCGCCCCCTATATGGAACTCTGGTGGAACTGCAACCAGTTCAGAAGCCGGAAGTAACGAGAGAGTGGAACTTCTTCCCTTATTAGAAATTCTTTGACAAAACATTAGCTTAACTAAATTGGTTAACTATGTCGGCCTAGTTCGAACATTATATTGCAGGAAACAGTCAGCTACACAGACACCTATCTGTGCTTATAATTAGAAGTTTTATGATAACACACTTTCATAGTTCCTATTTTAACAACCAATACATTTGCATTAAAAAAAAAAAGAGTGACGACGCCCTCACTAAAGCAGAGGAGGGCGCTGCTTACCACGTTCACAGTGGCTCATGGTGGTTGTTGTGTCGGCTTTCATGGCCGCCCAGCTGACAGCAGTCTCTCCGTGTGACAGGAGCTCGAGAGGCAGTTTTCACCCAGCCAGTGGTCGCACAGGATGTCGGCAGACGACGTGATCAAGGCTCACGTGAAGGCTTTAAAGGAAGGTTGGTCTGTTTTGAAGCTAATTCGTGACAATGCACAGAAATCCGGTTGAGGCCAGCAGCGTTAGAGGAACACAGGTGTTTCGCCAAATTGTGTATCCCCGTGGAAATCTGTTTCCCTGTTTAAGATTTGTAGCCCCAGAGTTTAAAAAAACATATGTTTACTTAGACAATTCAGCCTGACAAAAATATATTTCACACGTTTTTTTCTTTTGGTTTTAACCAGTGGTGTAGTCTAATGTATTGTAGTGGGTATACTGTACTGTATGGGCCAGAATGGGACTTTGGGGGGTGGGGTCTGGGTGTCCTCCCCCAGGGAAATTTTGAGAGTCAAAAACTTAATTTCCTTCATTTTGATACACTTGTATGCACCAATTCACATCTGAAATACCTTTTATTTAGCCTATGCAAAGAAAAAAAAACGCTTGGGACTTACAATGACTTACAAAGAGGCTACAGCTACAAGTGGATTACAGCACTATACAGGATTTACCCCATTATACTTTATCGACAGGAATTGATAGGTCAAACAGCAAACAGCCACCCACAAATAGTCTGTAAAGCGTCAGGCTGTCTTTGAGATTTCACATGAACAGTGGTTAAAGTTACTCAGGCTACCGAAGAACACCATAATTCTTCCGTTCAATTAGGCCTAAGCGACGCACCCCCAAGCTAATTTAGTTGGTGCTTGACGCTGAGCCCCCCTAAAGGTCTGATCCTAGAATCGCCCCTGATACCATTTTCATTTGATTGCCTTTTATTAGAGAACTGACAGCAGGGAGATGACAGGAAGTTAAGGGAGAGAGGAATGACATGCAACGAAGGTTCCCAGCTGGACTTGAATCTGGGATGTTGCCGTTCGTGGTCAGTGCCTTAACCCCTTGGCCTCCCATGGCTCCCCATGAGAAACTGTTTATGGATAAAATAAACTAAATGGGAATGTCTATTTTTTGTCTAAACCAGTGAATAAGAAACCAATAACCAAAATCCAAAAGTGCTCAAAATGATTTGCAACATTGTCCACAATACACCCAGAAATATTAAAAAGGGTTAGCTTTAATGGTAGACAAATTGATATTGTCTTGCTGTATATCCTCACCCTTGAGAGTCCACTTACTGTCATGCTTTGATACCATGTGTGTCCAGGTACGGAGCGTGCCCGTGGCCTGGCTCAAACGTTGCTCAATGTGCCGTATGGGGAGGGAGATGGAGAGAAACTGGATGTCTACATACCCAGCACCAACTCTTTGGGTACGACATGTGTGACTGCTATGACACCAACACCGCCCCATTGGCATGCTTCAAATATGCAGAAGCATCGGTAATGCGTGAGGATTAACAGGCCCGATTGTCTGTGTTTCAGATGTCCCACTTGTCATTTACCTACATGGAGGCTACTGGCAGTTTCTCAGGTAAGGTGTTAGGTTCTCTTCTGCATCACAGGGCAGATTTTGATTTCTTTGTGTGGTTTTTCACGTTGATGCTTTGTGCTCATACAGCAAGGAGGAGTCAGGATTCATGGCTGTTCCGCTCGTTGATAAAGGTGTAGTGGTGGTTGCCGTCGGCTACGACATCGCCCCTAAAGGTAGAGTCTTTTCATTTCTGACAAGGATGTTTCTCTTCTTGGTGAAAAATAGATTGTTTTTTGAAGATGAACTGGGAGTGTAAGCCCTCTGCCTGTGCCCCTTTCAGGCAACATGGACTTGATGGTGTCTCAAGTACGCAGGAGTGTTGTGTCTGTTGTTCAGCAGTATTCTCACATCAGGTACCTATGTTTTCTGACCCGTTATAACCCAGCTTAAAGTTAATTCATTTTATGTCATTACTTTAAAATGCCTTTTTTAGTTTTTACGTTCCCTCTGACCATGCTCTTCTCTTATTCAGAAAGAGCTAAAATGTCACCATCACAAATCCACTGTGTCTCTGTTTTTTTTTTTTTAATGAACTTCTACTGATCTCTCCGTAAGTGGTCTGTACCTGTGTGGCCACTCTGCTGGGGCTCACCTGGCTGCAATGGTCCTCTCCACTGACTGGTCGGAGTACAGCATCACTCCTCAGATCAAAGGTAAAAGCCATCTGGGTGAAACGGGATAAGCGAAAGATATGACTGACAAACAGCTTACCGAAGAAGAAGCAAAGATGCTCAGAAATGCTGTATAGCTGATACACTTTTGCCTTTTAATTGTTTCTTTAATTGTCTTAAAGGTGCTTTTCTTGTCAGTGGCATATATGACCTCCTGCCCATCCTGTCCACCTACGTCAATGAGCCTTTGAAGATGACCGAGTACGTACTGCAGTACATGTAACTGCACCTTTAGTGCAATTACATGCACCTTTTGTGATTTGATTGTTACCCACTTTTTACAGTAATCGGACATCAGAAACACATACCCATTTTTTGACATTTGGTATTTCTTACAAAAACTGCTCTGACATGTATAATCTTTTCAGGATACCACATTTTTAATTCACATGACAGCTTGACAAATCTAACCGCTTTAGTCTTAAAGATTTTCACATCTAAAAAGTATCCAGATATGTGTGCACGTAGAACTGTGATGAGAGCATTGTGTGTGAGAAGAATGTTGTGATTGTCTCTTTGTGGAGGAGAAGTGTGCGTGTAAAGTACCTCGTGTGTGTCAGCAATTGTCCTCTGCTGGTCTCTCGTGCCAGTCAGTGTTTGACTCCTCTGTCCCCCGGGTGTCTCCTTTTGGCAGGGAGGTGGCGGTGAGGAACAGCCCCAGCAAGCTGGTCCCTCAGCTCAAACTCTCCTCCTCCAGCTGCCACATCGTTGTGGCTGTCGCTGAGAACGACTCGCCGGAGTTTCGCAAGCAGTCGGAGGAATACTACAAAGTCAGTGCTACTGACAGAGCATGAACACTATTTGGGTTATTGTATGAAAGGAATTATTTATTAAATGTGGAGTTTTCTTGTAAACATTCGGCCGCATTACTTTACCGTTTCTTTGTGTGTTACTGCCGGAAACTGTCAACCAGCGCAATAGCGTGAAACAGGTGGCAGGAATGTGAATCATGAGCTTACAACAAAATAGGAACCCTCCTAAAAGAATTGCGCTGTAGCACTGCTAGTGGTCAAAAACTCCTTGGAGTACCTTTTAGGGTTTAAGATATCCTTGACGTTCCAGTTCCGGGGTTGCTCCGTTGCCGACGGAATTTCCGACAGATCTCACTCATTTAGGCCGGATATCCGTTGCATTGGGCTTCCTTTGTGTTGGCATTTTAAACTCCGGTGGATTTCTGAGGACTATGGTTAACTGCTCCTCAGATCTCTGCAGGGTAAATCCAGACAGCTAGCTAAACTATCTGACCAATCTGAGATTTCTGTTGCACGACTAAAACAACTTTTGAACGCACACACGTTCCACCAAAACAAGTTCCTTCCTGAGGCTATTTTGCTTTGGCGCCCAAGGCGATTGTGATTGGTTTAAAGAAATGCCAATAAACCAGAGCACGTTTTTCTCCCATCCCAGAATGCTGTGTGGACTAGCCAGACCCTCCTCCGCAGCGCCGCGGTGGAGGAGGGTCTGGCAAGACGAGACTAGTTTAAGATAATTATTTTTATCATCAATTAATGAGATAAATAAAAGTTTAGTTTATAAAATCTGAAAAATGCCCATCACACGTTCTTTTAGCCCAAGGTGACGTCATTAAAAAGTAAAGTAAAAAGTGTATCAAAAACCCAAGTTTTCTATTAATTGATCTCACTGTGAACTCTCGTCTGTTAGTGTTTTATTAAAATACATAAAGGCAGCATTTTTGAAATGGTTACGTGTATATATGTACTATTTCCTTACATCTTTCTTCTGGCTTTAAAGACTTTGGAGGCGTCAGGACTTGATGTGACCGTGGAGGACGTGGCGAACACAGACCACTTCAGTATCATTGAGCAACTGGTAGATGGGGAGTATCACCTAACAAAGGTACACAAAACCAAACAACAAAAAAATCATGTTGAATGTTGATGCTATTTTTCAGAATGTACTCTTAAATGTCATTCTTTCTATGATAGCTTTACGATGTTAATGTACAATATTAGGGGTGTGCAAAAAAATCGATTCAAATTGAAATTCAAGCTCTATCGAGTCAAAATGGATTAATTTAAAAAAAATCACATGGGACATTTACATACTGTGAATTGTTTTTTTAATCGAGAATCGTTTTTTGAATAGAATCTTGAGCCTAAAAATCGATATCGAATTGTGACATTTTCTGAATCGTGCACCCCTATACAATATGAACGTAAAGCCTGTAACTGTGACTGATGACAGCAATAGTAGTCCTAAAACTGCTGATTTCCAGAATATTATCCTGGAAATCTCATCTCATCATCCAACCCATTTTTAGTAATTTTCTACAAAGTCAGCATACATTAATTGACTGTAGTGCATTTTTCTTTTTGTCTTTAGGGTGGTTTTATGGTCATGGTAGGCACTAAGAAAAAAATTGTGTTTTTAAATAATTTCTTCCTCTGTAGCTTCTCTTAAAGACGATGGGGAAGAGCTAAGACGTCGGCCTTTGATCCATCATCTAATATCAACGTACCTCTGTATCAACATACACCTCTGAACAGAGTCCCCGCATTATGCATTATTTCAGGTTTGTACAATAGTAAATGTACAATTTCTATCATGTTGATTGTTCAACAATCAGGTGGCATGGATTGTTTTGACAGTCTAATAGTTTACTGTACCATTACTTACAGCTGTTTGTTCACTGTAGATACTACTGTCAGAAAAACGTGCTATGAAAACATTGTGTACCTAAAACCGAGTCACTTCAAAGAGGGTGATTGTAGCAAATGATACTGCTGTTAAACCTGCTCATGTTCAGTTGTAAACAGATTATCTAACAAGCATAGTGTACAGTGTTATCATCAGGAAGCACCGTTCCACCGGCACACTATAAGTTGTAGAGCTGATGGTTAGTTTTGGCATTTCTCCAGTGTTTTGTAAAAGGGTGGGTCTGTCTGTTTGGTGTTTTTTTTGTTCTTGTTACAATCTGTTCCACAACTTAAAGTCCATGGGTAGGACAAGAATAGGAGCTCATGTCAAGAGTACTAATATGTCATACAAAGTGAATGTAGCTTTTGATTGTAACCTATCTAATTTAATCTAAATCTAATCTAAGCAATTGGGTAAAAGGGATTTAATGAACACTATATATTTGCACTGTTAATTTGATCCTAATATAGTAGAGTACTGATATTTAAATACACATATTTAAAATGAACTGATGCACATTGTTACTGCGCTCATTTTGGCATCTTAAATGATTGTTTGCATTATGGTTTACACACAAGTGTTCTGTATTAATCATTACTGTAGATTATAAAAGAGAATCATCAAAATAAAGATTTATATTTGAGAATTCCTGTAATGACAGTTGTTTGTGTATGTGTGCAACTTAGTAGATAAGATTTTCTGTAATTTGATTGTCCTATCTTTGTATCAACTAGTGGCATGTTCTTCTGCTCTCAAATAAGATGCAAGACTGTATTCTGTCTTATTTCGGCATCAGTTCCACACCTGGCATAGTTGTTTTATGATCATTTTATTAATTGACAGTTTATTATTTTTTCCACTAAAGTACACTATTCAGTCAAGGCAGGTCCTGTATTATTTGTGTTGTGGCCCTGTCTCAAAATCTAGTTTTAATACCTTTTTATTTTAGTTGATATGCTCACATAGTGCTTATTCCCAAATAAAGCTGGCACTCACTCACTCACTCACTCACTCATCTTCAACCGCTTATCCAGGGTCAGGTCGCGGGGTAGCAGCTCCAGCAGGGGACCCCAAACTTCCCTTTCCCAAGCCACGTTAACCAGTTCTGAGTAGGGGATCCCAAGGCGTTCCCAAGCCAATGTAGAGATATAATCTCTCCACCTAGTCCTGGGTCTTCCCCGATGCAAATAAAGCTATATTTAATCAAACTATCACAAACTGAAACAGAAAACCAAGGCAAGCACAGTGTTGTACCATAAGAGGGCTGGTTGGTTTCTGGGTGCCTGGGCAAATCAGAATCAGAATCAGAATACTTTATTAATCCCCTCAGGGAAATTATTTAGTTGCAGTTGCTCACAGTCACATTCAAGGTAAAATAAGAGTAAGAAAAGAGCAAGTCAATAAGTGTATACAGTAAATAAGTAACATATCTACAATAAGACATAAATTAAATGTTAAGTATTTACAGACAAATAAAAATGTTAAGTAGAAGTAAGTGAGATTAGGTTACAAGTCAGACTAGGTTAAAAAGACTGTTTAAATGGATTGTACAAATTATATTTTAGTGCAGTGTACAGTACGAATACAAGTAGCAGCAGTGAATAAATACCTAACACTTTTGTTCATGTAGTTGATAACTATTGCAGGAATTATTGTACATAATTGTCCAAGAATATTGCGATGTGATGTGGGGATGCGTGCTGTGAGACCAGTTTTAACTCTAAGCATGTGACACTCAGAGGGAGGAGCTCTATAGTTTGATGGCCACAGACATGAATGACTTCCTGTGACGCTCTATGGTGCATCGTGGGTGTCTGACTCTGTCACTGAAGGCGCTCCTCAGACTGACCAGTGTGTTGTGGAGTGGGTGGGAGGAGTTGTCCAGGATGGAGTGTACTTTGGACAGCATCCTCCATTGTCTTTAAGGAGTCCAGCTCCACACCAACAACATCACTGGCCTTCTGTATTAGTTTGTTGAGTCTGTTGGTGTCTGCCACTCTCAGCCTGCTGCCTCAGCATGCAACAGCATACAGGAGAAAACATCCTCAGCATCTTCTGACAGATGTTGAAGGCCTCCTCAAAAAATAGAGGCGACTCTGGCCCTTCCTGTAAAGTACTCCAGAGTTGTTGATCCAGTCCAGTTTATTGTCTGTGTGTACTCCCAGGTATTTGTAGTCCTCCACTATGTCCACACCGACACCTCGGATGGAGACAAGGGTCACCGGTGCCTTCCTACTTCTCAAGTCCACTACCAGCTCCTTTGTCTTTGTCACATTGAGCTGCAAATAATTGTCCTCGCACCATGTGACAAAGTTCTCCACCATAGCTCTGTACTCAGCCTCCTCATCATCACTGATACATCCCACTAGCGCAGAGTCATCAGAAAACTTCTTGTATGCAGTACAACAGCCCTGCAATAATACCTTCATGAAGGTTATGATGTTTAAGTTTTTAGTTGACCTTAGAAAGGTGTCCATTCAACTTTATGGTCATTTCTGAAAGTTGTAGTTTGTGGTGTGGTTGTTTCTAAATGATGCTTGTGTTCCTAATTTCTGTCCACGCCATTTATATCAATGTAGTAAAGACCCCTATTTTCTCTTATTTTGTATTTATTTCAGAAATTGAACCCTCATCCTTAACAGGGTATATTAAATATAGACCATATAAATGAATTGGTTGAATATATTTTGGATACCAGTAGTTCAGTTTTTGACAGTGTGGGGAGTTGAACTTTCATGATATCAGTTTAGTTGGTTCAGTCTCCAGGCAGAAGTTAATCGCCGAGACATTGCTAACCAAACAGTACATCAAATATGGCCAACCGTTCAGACTTGAAGACCCTCTGTGTTCAAAATAGGTAAGCATAATACAGGTAGGTGTGATTACTGTGGGCAAGAAAAAACAATAAAGCATATTATTCTGTGTTTTCAAAAATATGAGGAATAAAAAATGCATCTGATTCAATTCATTCATTAAGTTATTTATTTATTTTTATTTGATTGAATGTTATACATATTAGATATTCCTATTCACACTCCATTACCAGTTGGCGGCGGTAATGTACCAAATCGTTGTTTGAAGAAGACAAAGAAGAAGAAGATTACCAACAATTACTCTCCGCACCAGGTAAGCGGCGTAAGCCTAAGGTTTTAAAAGTCACGAAATTACCTGATAAACCTTAACTCTGTTCAGCTTCTTAAGTCCGGTAACTAAGCTTGTTGGTATTACTAACGTTAAAGTTTAACGTTAGCATGGCAGAGGTTAATGCTAGCTAGCTGACGTTAGCTTCATGGCTGACATTTTTAAGTGGATAACGTTGAATTAAACCGGTGTGTTTGCATACGCAGTTTGTGGCTGTACTCTCCGACATGTCTTTTATTTTTTGAAGTACGTCGACGTAAAATCATTGTACTTTCACGTGATTGAAATAGGTCAACGTTGTTAGGGTTAACGTTAACGTTTTGTTCACTTTTCTGGAAGCCGGTTAAAGTTTACAGGTTTTGCTTTAACTGACACGGACTCATCGTGTGTCTCTGCCTTCGTGGCTGTCTGGACACATGCAGGTAACGGGGCATTTCATCAGTTACCATGTTCAGTGTTTCTGCAGCCATAACTAGTGATGGTGACGATGAGATAAACCTTCGTTAACTTCGTGGTTCGCAAAAGGGTTAATTTCTCGAGGCTTCATGTGCACACACAACCACCTGTTGGTCAGAGATTGCAGCTATATAACCGATGATCTCAACTATCTGTGATACAACGTTAATGTATTTTGCACCAAAAAAGGCTTTGGAATAATGTCTGTCAACAATGGATTAATTTAATTAATTTTTATGTAATCCATTTATAGCCTATCAATATGGTGTCTATTTTCTGATAAGTAACGTTAAACCTATTATAATGTATAACTGGATGTGTCTTGTGATCTGTGATGCTTTAAATGTGTGAAATAAATTCTTTGGTAGACAATTGTTTCATAATAATATGAGGGGCAATATTAGTGTGGAAAGTGGCAGGGGTTTAACCAGGCAAAGTGCCGTGAATTTGCACGTGTAACTTAAAAAATGATGTAGGGGATAATTTATTCGTTTTATTCAGAAACAATAATTTCTCAACTGTGTTAGTGCTTGTCATTGGTCTAAAACGAAGCCTAGTCACGGAAAACATCCTGGATTACTTAATGTTTCTGCACACCACGTAACAAAAACCAAAATATGGACTAGTGTTGGTTTCAACAGTACAGTGAAAACATGTTATGTGATGAAAATGTCTTGAAACCGTTGTAACGTTATTGGCCAATGTTGAGGTAACCTAAGTGTTTATTCAACTACCTGTTTTGTCTGCATGTGTTGCATATTTTACTGTCAAAAAAAAGTTTTGGTTAATAAACTAAACTGGATTAATACATAATAGAAACGTTTACAATTTCTGTTGATTGACTTTATTTCAGACTAGGGTTAAGAAGTTACAAAAGCCAGAGTACAGTCACAGATCAAGCCTTTAAACAGTGCAACACACACACACACACACACACACACACACACACACACACACACACACACACACACACGCTGACCAGGGGCCGTTTCAGTAAGCAGGTTTAGTGAAAACTGAGTTTGTTAAACCTTAGATGAGCTGTTCTGGAACCGAAAACTCCATCTCAGGGTAAATCAACTCAGAGATCAGGGTTAGACTCAGAGTTTGTTTAACCTCCTTCCTGAAACAGACCCCAGGCCTTATTCTTTCTTAATCCCATTTGCATTCAAATTTAGACATGCTACACCTTTTTACAGGTTTGGTTTTCAACCTGATTGACATAATTATTAAAGTTTTAGTGAAGCCTGGGGGGCATTCTTTCTTGAGTGTACACGGAGTGGCAGAAACTTGAGATGGCGCAATGGAGAGAAAAGGAGGAGACTTGGGGAGATAGAGATCAGTTGTTCATGTGGGACAGAGGGCTGGAGGGACGTGGAGTTCATTATGGCATGCGTGCGAAGGAGAACAGCATGATGGTTACAGCGTGTTCAGGGGAGAAGAGGCAAAGGAAGGGTGAATAATTGAATTCTTCATACAGCCTACAGCAAGGCAGTGTTTGGGGTCGTGCTGTAGAGGGATGGGGAATATGGGCCACGCGTACAATAGTGACAATAAGGGCATTATTTGTTGGCCGAAGTTTGCCAATTTGACATGCGTGTTTGTGTTAAAGAGACGTTAGTTGAGGCGTATGAACTTGTTTAGAGAGTCGCTGAAGAGACAGAGGGGGAAAAAACATAATTATTACCAGCTGGATATGATGTTAAACGTTGTGGTTCACTTCAGTAATGCCATACAGCCTCTTGGTAAATATTTCTACAAACTGGTTTGTGTTTCCACTCGTGTTTTCTTAGGCTGCTATTTCTTGATGCTGTTGTGGCATTTATTTGGGGTTTCTATATGGCGATGATTTATCGGTTTAATTACAAAGCTAGGTGCTTTGCTCCTTCAGTCCCAAGTAGATGCAGGCACTGCATGTGCACGAAAAAGATTTAGTAAACTTAAGCATTGTTGGTTTTTGTTTTACTACTATTAAAGGGAGGTAATGGTTTCAGGATGTGTTTTTAAAGACAAGAACGGGGCCTGTCAGACGGAGGAAGGATTGAAGGGCTCGTTGGGGATGATTTACTCCACCTGGTTCTATAATTAAACCCACCTGTGTGTGTGGAGTATTGTTTAATTGCCTGTGCGCTGTCCTAAACGTCCGTTGTGTGGCAAACTATCAAATTGGAGTGCTGTCCTAGTAGCTTTTTTTTCATGATTATTCACTTTAAAGCTACATTGTGTAAGAATTTCTCCCATCTAGCGGTGAAATTGTTTGACAACCAACTGAATATTACTTTCTAGCCCTTCCTCCTACGGTGGCCGAACCCGAAATTAGCTCTCTCCATCGTTTACACGCAGCTGTTCTAGCCACTCCAATATTAACTTTGGTCTCGTTGCTTTGCCTGTCGCGTTGTCGTTTGAATTCTCTTTTTCGCTTCCCTGGCGAGTAACCTCCCCCTTGCATTCGTCACGGTGCCAATAGGTGTAAGAGGGCGAAATGCGGAGGTATGTCCCTCTTTGGCTAATGTATTTTAAAGATGGAGGCGCTACGTGGCTGCCGTCATTCGAGCGAGTCGCCCGTCTGTATTCTGAATGATTCTGAATGTCAGATTCTACGCTTATGAGAATACTTTGATTAGTTGGTGGAAGTAATTACACATGAATGAGCACATATTTGTGGAAGAACAAAGGGTTTTTTGCTAAGAATCAACTCAAAAAATTACACAATGTAGGTTTAAGGATCCAGCCTTCAAAGCTGGCTCAGCCTATGACTGCTGAAGCTTATTATGTACTTTACCTGTTGGTTGTCCTTGACAACAGAAAGGACAAGGGTCACCTCTGCACACTTGTTCTCACGGAACAAGCACACCTCTCGTATGTCAGTGGGCAGGGTGTCTGTTGTAGGCATACCTGCCCTAGCCTTCACCTTTTGTGAAGCTTATAACTGAAGAGTCCATTTGTCTTAATTCTACTCGGTATTGGGTTATTTTGGTTAACAGCCCTACTCTGCGCTTTTCCCCTGAAGCGTATTGTTTAATTGAGGTTAAAGAATATTGTTGGGTCTTTGACAGAATAGCTTGAAGAAAGGAAAGGGGAGAGGGGGTGGGACCACATGCAGCAAAGGGCCGCGGGTCGGATTCGAACCTGGGTCGCTGCCAAGGACTCCGCCTACCCTCAAAGTTATAAGTTATATGTTTTGTGTATTCATTTCAATGATGATTTTTATTCATGCGAGATGGCCCACTTCTGCAATAAAACTGCAGGAAACCCTACAACCTTCCGTAAAAACCACAGAAAAATTACCAAAAGAAACTGTAGTTGCCATTTTTTTCCCCACACAGCACTAGTGGCGTGCAGTTTCATTATACAAACAAGGACAGAATCATTTTGACATTAGCATCAGAACAGAGCAAGGTTAGATATGCTTGTTGTCCTGAGGAAGTAGGACATGCCGGCTACCTACTCAGTATGCATATTAGAGGTTCTGCCTGAACAGTACAACAATGCTCTGTTGTGAACAAAGAACAATAGGAACAACAGCCTATTTTACTTTTGTCTTACATAACATAGCAGTTGCAAATGCCAGTTCATTCTGTACAGTACCATGTCACGAACAATAACTAGAACATTTGACATGTGATTTGAATACCTAAAGAAATGTTGTAATGTGTAGATATTTTAAGCAAACTTGGAATTCCCCATTCTTACAGTTTTTGCAATTGCGCTTTACTCTTTGTCAGTTTTTGTTAGCTTTCCACATTTTGTGCTATATCACATCCTCCATCATGCTTCTGATGTTGCCTCTCTTTGCTCGATCCCAGGCAATAGTCCCCAGTCCAAGCCTGATAGTGAAGATGGAGACGATACTTCCATGACCTCCTTCGGTGTTGCCGTCCGGGGCCTCCCCCTGGCCTTGGCATCCATAACACAAGCTACCGCCTCAGACTCACGCTTCCACCCTAAATGGCGGGCGATCACTGTGGCGACCCTGCTGGCTATAGTGCTCATGTTATACCTGACAGTAGGGGACAGAGACCGTGCCACCAGAGACTACTACCGCAACAGGGCTCACGGTTTGCAGATGCACAGTGATGACAAGGACAAAGACATTTTCCGGGGCACTAACAGACAAACTGCACAAAGCCTCTCCCACCACCAGAGAAGGAAGAAACCTTACAATGACACATACCCGTTAAGTCCGCCAGAGAAGACAAAGCACGGCATCCGCTACCGTATTGGTATGATTTCAGATCTAGACACGGCGTCACGTAGCTCTAAGGATCAGACGTGGTTCAGCTACATGAAAAGAGGATACCTGACTGTTTCAGACAGCGCTGACAGACTGGAGTTGGAGTGGGATGCTGAAACAGTCACACTGGAGAGTCATCTGGCTGAGAAAGGACGAGGTAGAGGCGCACACACACACACAGATCTCTGCTCATTCACTATTAGGGTTGGGACGATATGTATTTCACCATACATGGGTGCGGATTGAATTTGTATTGCGATTTTCCGTCAAGTCTTTTTACATCGGTGTCTGACGTACTGTGCTGCAGGTATGGAGCTGTCTGAGCTGGTGGCGTTCAACGGTCACCTGTACAGTGTGGACGACCGTACAGGTGTGGTGTACCGGATCGAGGGCAACCAGGCGGTCCCCTGGGTTATATTACCTGATGGTGACGGCTCAGTCTCCAAAGGTCAGTCTCCAAAAGACATCTTACCTCCATCTATTGAATACATGGAGGTTGTCTCTAACCTTTATTGAATGTTTTGATTTCCTTCAACAGCACAATTTTCTTCTTTTTTTTTTGCACTCTAAAAGTCCAGAACATACCCCTCCAAACACATAGTCCAAAGACAGCCAATGCAGCCTTTCTTAGATTGTTTTGATGGGCGTTGTGCACTATACAGTGTAGTTGGTTGGAACATCAGCAAAAACAATTGTTTTTTGGAAAGGTTGGCGGTCAGGTTCATATGCCATTTTTTTTTTTTGTGTGTGCAGGATTCAAGGCAGAGTGGCTGGCAGTGAAGGATGAGCACCTGTACGTTGGCGGCCTGGGGAAAGAGTGGACCACGACCTCTGGAGAATACGTCAACAACCACCCAGAGTGGGTGAAAGTTGTTGGCTACCATGGTGATGTGCAGCATGAGAACTGGGTGCCGTTCTACAATGCCCTGCGGAGCGCAACAGGGATCCAGCCACCAGGTTCTGACAATTGTTTGGGGCTTCTTCTTAATAGTCCTGTCCACATACAATAGTTACTGAATTTCTATCACATCTTATCATTGGCACCTAGGGTGTAGTTTGGGCTTCAGATGTCAGAAGTAAATTCTGAAGTAAATTGATGGAACGATTTCACTAACCACATTTAATACCACATTTAGTTTCATTGCAAGATAATGTATTTGAAAAGTGGAAATTACACCCATGATATGATATGCACTCACATTTGCACAGTCTCCATAATTCCTTACACGCTTCATTTAGTTAACTCTCCCTTCTACAACTCTCCTTGTTCTATAGGCTACCTTATCCATGAATCAGCAGCGTGGAGCGAGCGTCTCCAGCGCTGGTTCTTCCTCCCTCGCCGCGCCAGTCACGAGCACTACGAAGAGACTGCAGACGAGCGGCGTGCCACCAACCTCCTCCTGTCCTGCGCCGCAGATTTCAGCCACGTAACAGTGCGGCACGTCGGACCGCTCAACCCAACCCACGGCTTCTCCTCATTTAAATTTGTGCCAGACACAGACGATCAGATTATTCTGGCCCTGAAGTCAGAGGAGGATGCAGGCAGGATTGCCACCTACATCACTGCATTTACGCTAGACGGTCAGGTGCTGATGCCCGAGACAAAGATAGGGAATGTGAAGTTTGAAGGGCTGGAGTTTATTTGAGGACAGCGCTGAAGGTGAACATGTTCCTGAAGGCAAAATCTGCAGGGGTCCTCCATGGTTTAGAAGAGTGAGAAACAGGACCGCATCAACACTGTTGTTTTGAGTTCTTAGTATAACATTCACCTCTCAGTTCTATTGTGCAATAATGTATGACCCAAAATTATATTGTATGATAATTAAGGAGCAAGAGAAGGTTGAAGGACAGGAGGATGCCACACCAATCCCGGGGGAGACAATTAAGTGTCACCAACAATTGACCAATCCAGTTTGTGTGTGACCAGTTTAGGCGGCCCATCTGTGACTAGCAACACACACCAGTCACACAGAAAGTGTCACTAGTCGGTCACCACCCAATAAGATTTTTATGCTTTTATAATTAGACACTATTGATATTCCAGAGCAGTCAGTTTTTTTTTTTGTTTTTTTTTTTTTAAACGTATAAATGAGTAGCCGTCAGTCTATCAAACATCAGGTAATGTGGCTCTCCTCTCCTGCAGCCAAACTCTGCTGGTCAGACACTCAGGGGAACAAACAGGATCAAATATTTTAAGGAATAGAAACCAATGTTCTCAAATTACTTGAAATATTACTTATTCATTGCTTTTATCTTACCTGATCATACACACTGAAGCCTCTGTAATTATATTTATATTTATGTAATGTCTAGTTACTTCATTCATTTCAACTTCTGACTGATACATGTGATACGTTTTTCTGAGCAGGTCCACCTCAAATGTTATTAAACTGAATATCATTAGTTTCTCAATCCAGAGAACAAGTGACACACCAGCTATTTTATTTCTATACATATATTCATTTTGTATACTCTCAAAATACAAATAATGAAAATATATTCTTGTTTTAATGTCTTGTTATGTATACATTTTGTTTTTAATGTGTCTGCCAGATGTAACTAACCAGAAACTTAAGGTGGTATGAACATAGCAACATTGTTGCTTGGTTAAAACACATTCATCTAAATAATCACTATGCATTTAAAATGTTCATGTCTACAAACTCAGTAGCATTACATTTTCCATCATTATACAGTACTTTGTTGCACACATTTCATTAAGCATTTCCTTGACTAATTTTACAACTTTGCAGGAGAACATTATGGTTACTAAATTACCCAAATAATGATATTAACTGATCAAAAATGACAACTAATTTCAGTTTGACATGCTGCAAAGTTAGCAATTATTCAGTTTTATCTCAAAAACATTTCAAACCTGAGCACAATCCTTGTGATTGATGATCTTGTTCACAGGCTTGTCCCCATGGCAAGTATGTCTTGAGGTAGACCGGCCATTTGTATGGGTACGAAGGAGCCCAGTTTAGTGTAAAAGTCAATCATCCTCCGATTGCTCTGCCTCAATTCACAGAACACTCCTCTGGAACCTTTAAAGTTATGGAAAAGAATAAGGATTTGTGTTTCAAAAATGTAATTGATCTATATTGAAACAAAGTCATGCAGCGTCAGTGATGCAAAGCTCCCCAAATCAGACCATCAGATCAAGTACAGAAGTGTACTTGTGCCATTTGCAAGGTATGACCACTGCAATTGCACTTTTGCTTCTTGTTAATAACTGCTGTGTTTGAGGTCTTAAATGTTAAAGTCATTTGCGTGGATTTAGAGTTTCGGAAACTGAAGTGTATTTTCTGCTGAATACAGGTAGAGAAGTCACACTACTCTATTGTATGTCCTATGGCCTCCAGGAGAGGGAAACAGGGTTTTCCTACCCGGGTTGTATTTGTAAAAATATAAAATATTGAAGCTTAAACTCTCGGCTGGCACTAGTAATAAAATAACTCCTTTGTCTGGACACATCAAGAATTATCAAAGGCCCTGTGCAAGGCCTTGACCTACCACTGCTCCTGACGTTGGACAACAGCCGACCAATCATGCGCTTGGCTGGAGAGGGATCAGTGACCCGGGGCAGCACTTGCATGGTAACCAGGGAGGGGAAGTCCTTACTTACTGCCCTCTAGAGGCATGACATGAAATATAATACAAGTAATGCATTTTGTTGTCATCTCGTATTCTGAACAAAAACGACTAGATGTTGCATTTGATCACCTGAATTTTGTCTGCGGCTGGTTTGGCGTCGGTGAGGGCCAGGGCGTAACCACACACCCCGATCTCATCCTCCAGAACGAGAGCACACTGAGGGGAAGGGGAGATCTCACCAGCTGACAGGCTGCAGTGGACCCGAGGGAATGTTCAGATTAAGGCATGAAAGCACGAACAGTCCAGAGAGAGAAATCTGACTTTTTCTTACCCGTCACAGATGAGTGGAGGCTGCATCGTCGAGGGAACTTTTCCCTCTCCTGCGCTCTGCATCTCTCTGAAAATCCTTTGCACCTCCGTCTAGTACAGAAAACAAAACTGTGTAACATCACTACTGAATTTTTACAAAAATGTATCCATGTGTGAAGAGCTGGCATCCTAACCTTGTCCTCAGGGCAGTACGGCCGTATGCAGTAAACAGCCGACATGGGAGGCTCTCTGAACAGGTCCCTGTTTCCGTGGCAAGGCAGCATTCTCTGCCAGTACAAATAAACAGTATATTCATATTCATGTAGACCTAAACTGAATGATAATTGATGAGATAACAACACTTAAAACAAGATATTTGCTGGATGCCTTTTCGTATTAATTACACCTAGTGATTAGTTTGAAAAAAAATTATGGATTTTATATGACCTGTAAGAAAAATGACCAAATATGTCACTGAGTTTAGGCATAGCACTGATTAACATACCTGGAACTCTCCAGAGAGGCCTCCTCTAAAGCCCCAGGGTTCAGGATCAGTGTTCATCAGCTGGGCTGAGGGTCGACCCTGCCCTCCTTTGGAAAGCAAACACATTACAACATGTGACGCTTAAAAGGAACACGCCGACTTATTGGGACTTTAGCTTATTCACCATATCCCCCAGAGTTACATAAGTCCATACATACCCTTCTCATCTCCGTGCGTAACTGTCTGACGCACCCACCTCTAGCTTAGCTTAGCACAGATCCTGGAGGTAACCGGCTCCATCTAGCCTACTGCTCCAAATAAGTGACAAAATAATGCTAACATGTTTCTATCAATGTTGTGATTTGTATAGTCACAGCATGTACAAATAACAAGGTCACATGAGACACAGCCATCTTCTAACTGTATACATACTGGGAAGTATATTCTCAGAAGGTGAAGCACTGCTACTTGGGCGGAGTGATTAGCGCAACACCTGAAAAGCACCATTGTTACTCTCTGCTCCTTACAAAGGGGCTTCTCAGGTGCTGCGAGCAAATCACTCCGCCCAAGTAGCAGAAGTAGCAGTGCTTCGCCTTCTGAGAATATAGTTCCCAGTTTATATACGGTTAGAAGATGGCTGTGTCTCATCTGAGCTTGTTATTTGTACACGCTGTGACTATACAAATCACAACATGTAAATAGGAAAATGTTGGTGTTATTTTGTCACTTATTGGGAGCAGTAGGCTAGATGGAGCCGGTTACCTCCAGGATCTGTGCTAAGCGAGGCTAGCGGTGGGTGCGTCAGACAGAGTTACGACACGCACGGAGATGAGAAGGGTATGTATGGACTTATCTAACTCTGGGGGATACAGTGAATAAGCTAAAGTCCCAATAAGTCGGCGTGTTCCTTTAGGTAAGTTCATTTTTATGGATTCAAATTTGCTATAAATGAGGTTAAAGATGGTCCTAAAGCAAATCCCCCCCCAACATTCTGTATCCTTTACACACCAGCCTGTGTGCTTAGATCATCATTAAAAGATTCTGATTTTCTCACCTAGTGTTTTCACGTAGGCTCGAGCCAGACCGACCCCACTCTTGATGTCACAGATGTAGTTGTAGAGGTCGTACAGAATGCAGCGGTTCGGGGCGTTTGACAGTCGATTAAACATCTGCACCACCGCTTCGCACATGCCATCAAACTGCTGCGCTCTTGAGCACCACTCCGCAGTCTGAAAAAAAAAAAAAAAAACAGCGTTTTAAGCGTTCATTTACAGGATGAAGAATACTCACAACATTATCTGCTTTTGTAAAAGAAAAAAAAGAAAAGAATAAAATAAATAAAACACGCAACAGTACCTTGTCTGTCTCTGCAGCGGCGGCCCAACTGTGTTTCCTAAGCCAGTCCAGCTCCTGCAGCATGGTCCTGGCTGTCGGCCCGTATTCGTACGGCAGGTAGAAGAGGTCCGACAGCAGCTTCAAGTCATCCAGGGTCAGGGGCTCGGCTGTGTACAGCGGGTTCTCCCCAGGTCCAGGAACATGGGGGGTCTCTCCCCCATCTGTCTGCATGGGCTCCTCACCTGATGACTCCTTCTTGAGACGAGCTGGAGGAGGAGGAGGAGGGTGATGACACCCTTTGTCTTGATGAGATACCCACTCCATCTTTACCTTTATTATTAATCTGTTTTGCAGTTTAATGAAAAGTGTTTTTTATATGACTCTCTACCTCCAGGTTGATCGGTGTTCAGAAACTCCTGCAGCCAGTCAGTGAGGGCCAGGGTCAGGGCTTTCTTGGGGCTGTAGCAGGGGTCCTGCTCCTCATCGCCTGGTGATGAGGAGTGAGAGACAGTGGGACAATGCACAAAATCCACACTTGATGTACATGTGAAAAGATGTACAGGTCAGGCTTCTGCTTTTATTAACTAGTATCCATCTGACTATTCTCAGATTTCAGGGGTTGACCTTTGGACCAACTGTGTTTCAAGAAAAGTCTAAGTTTGAATGCACTTAGCAACTGAGCGCCTAAAGATAAGACCTCTGTTTAGGTTAGTGATGTATACAAATAAAACTACTTTCAGACTTAAAACCTGCATGAACTAGATGGGTTGTTTTTTAAATCCAGCTACATAATCTAGTAGTAGAGTTTTGTGTATGCATAGAAGTGATTATGGGAAGATCTTATCCATCTTGTGTTTTGAAATAAATGGCAGTGGGACAGACAACCACTCATTCACCACAATCATAAAAAAGTTATATTGCTGTATTGCAGAATCAAATTTGAGCTGGAATATCCCGCGTATGTGTCAAAGCTGACGGATGAAATAAAAAGGCAGCACACAGAGTGTTATTTCATTTCAGGAAAACACTCACTCATTTCCACATCCCTCTGTCCTCCATCTGCGGTTGCTTTGCACCATGTAGCCAAAGTGTGGATGGCCACAAAGTTTGGGTAGAACTCACAGTTGGGATTGGTGAGCACTCCTCCCAGTTTGGGAATCAGCTCAGTGGGACGATCCTAACAGCAAAAGATCATGATGTTAATTATTTCCGGATACAGATCAGACTGGAGCTTATAGGAACTATAAATATAAATACAGTCTTGTAAAAATGTACCTTAAAGGGTCCTAGGAAAAGCCTTTGGGGGTCATAGTCGTTTGCGTGGATATTGTCCCAGATGACTGGTGCCCTCCTCAGGACGGAGGACACCTCTTCTATGGACTCAACAGAGATTTTGTGGGATACCACTTTGGGACCTAAATAACACGAATAGGAAGTGCAAAATCTGTTATTAAACTGTACCTTTGGCTACTTCTGTGGAGGTTCAGTGAGATTCTGAGTGGGTCAGTGCAGCCTTACCAGTCCACAGTATGTCTATCCCAGGCAGCAGCTTCTCTCCCACAGTGTGCAGGTAAGCGGACTGGGACACGTTGGGAGTACAGAATGCAGCACAATAATCTGGAGTTACAGGGAGTAAACAAATAGGAATGACGGAAAACTGTAAAACAGAGGTATTACTAAGGCTGTCCTCAATTGAAGAAATTCTCCGTCGATAGGACTTTGTCGACTAATCGATTAGTTCATTTAATTGACAAATCTGTAAAACTGAGTTTCTCCACAAAGAAAAATGCAAAAACACCATGGTTTGCATGCTTCAAACTCCCCAGTCTGTGTTCAACAGGACTGAATAATATTTGAAACATTTTATAAAGGAACAAACTGCAGTATGCTTGGACTTTTAGTAGCAGTTTTAGGCAACCCCACTGCCTGACCTGTAGGACAGAAGAGGAAGGTCTCAGGGTCTCCCAGGTGCTGGTACACCGCATTAGTGATGGCCACCTGAGCGTGAGCGAAGGAGCTGAAGGCCTGCTTATCAGCTGGACACATCTCAGTCTCGATGTCATCAAACAGTAAAGAGAAGGACCTGCAGCCAAACTGCCTCACCTGAGGGAGGAAGAGGACAGCTTGGGCTTTGGAGATTTTAAGTTAATTTGGTTTTTCCAACTCTTGACAAAGTTCCTTATTGGATAATAACGTTATTTCCCCAGGAATTAAACCCACTACCTGCAGCAGTGTCAGTGCCCTCAGTTGCCCTTTGACCTACTGTACTTGCAGTGCATAAAACACTTCTATTTTACTGCTGTATGTTTCATATAAAGTAATATGGTGTCCAAAACAAAATCTCAGAGAGCCATAAAGCTACATGCACCTGAGATTAAATTATCTCTCATGCTCCACCCTTCGCCTCTGCATGCAGGTCCTAACCTGATCCAGTTTCCTCTGCAGGGCGGCAACCTCTTTGGGGTTAGAGAACGTGATGTCCAGGCCGGGAGAGATTGCATAGATGAACTCGACGTCGTGCTGTTTAGCTGCTGATATTAGAGCGATGAGTTGCTCTGGGAAAAGAATAAGAGATGAGAAGAAAAAAAAAATCTTTTAATACTGTCCTCCCAGTTACAGAAATGTCCTAAATAAATGCTGTTTATTGGGAGGTAAATGATGCATAAGTTCCCAGTTTGGACATGAAAAATCATTGGGCCTGTGATTTATGCAAAGGTACAAGTATGACGGTGTTGTTGGAGACATGATAGTTTTAACGGGTCAAACTTCAAATCATCACTGCCCTTCAGTATGCAACATTACTGATAAGACACATCCAACTAACAAAGGAGAGGCTCCACTGAACAATGTGGAGATAATGATGACTCCGAATGGGACTTTGGTATGACACTGATATCAAATGAGATGCAACTACAGTTTAGAAACGACCACATCCCTTGTGTTTTTCAGTATTTTACAATGTTTTTTGGTTTAGTTTGTAAATGAGGATCCTGATTCCAACATGTACTTCATGATTTGACCATTAGCGCGTTTTACGTACTGTACATGTGGGGTCACAATGACACAATAAGTATGAAGGATATTGTGGCCGGGTTGGTTCAGTGGATAGAGCAGGTGGACATATACTGAGAGGCTTATGCCTCGATGTAGAGGTCCAGGGTTTGAGTCCGACCTGTGACGATTTCCTGCATGTCTTCCTCCTCTCTCTCTCTCTCTCCCCTTTCTCACCTAGCTGTCCTATCGAATAAAGGCGGAAAAGCCCAAAAATAATCTTAAAAAAAAAGTATGAAGAATATTTGTAAATGTAGGGGTCTAAATGAAAAGTAATCTAAACTGCGACCTTTGTTAGGCAGTTGTTGCACTTTAATGCAGCTATTTCTTAAATCTAGTCTAAGTGTTGACAGTATGTGGTCCCACTCATATACACCGGTCTCTGTTCAGGTTTGCACAGATTACTTGTCATTCAGACCGTCTTAAAATGTTCACCTTATAAATATCTTTCATGGAATATGAATGCGTGAGGGAGCAGAAAGCTATCCCAGATGACACTATGGGTGAATATATTGATACCCAGGTAGTAATGGTCAGAAAGAGTGGTGGCCCCCATCAACATTTTTTTTACTCTCTGAACACTTCTAATCAAAGAGGAAAAAGTAAAGAGATTCATGATCCTGCTCTTGAGGCTGTTTGACAGTCCTGTGCGGTTTTGGTAACTGGGTAGTCTCAGGACACCCTCCTGTTCCAAGAGCCAGATGAGATTTGGGATTTCATTTAAACAAGGAGGACATGTGAAGGGGTGAAACTCACCTGCCTCCTCAGCCGAGTACAGGTCCCTCCAGTACATCCTGTGTTTGTAGTCATCCTTAGGGGCGTACAGGTACGTGTTCAAACCCCACTTCTGTTCTCTGTGGAACCCAAAACCAGCAATCAAAAATCACATCAAGAATTATGTCAGTTGTTACAGACATGATTGGGAGTACAGTGGATCGTTTTGTGTGTTTAAAAGGTCTTGAAAGTGAAAATGAAACTAGGCATCAGCAGATGACAAATTCATGTTTGCTAAATATTGTTAGTCCAGTGTTGTTAACCTTTTCTCCTGTACCCAAATTCAGAAAGGTGGACAAATATTAAACACCAGTATAGGACCACACTCACTATGAAGCAAATCTACATTTTACCTTTGGTTGTGGCTTTTTCTATAAGCCAGGTTTCTACCACACCCTCACATGTATTTTATATTTCTTCAATGTGGTTTGTATGTATGTGTGTGAAACAACTACACCAAACTTAGGGGGAACACACCTTTTAAACAGCTCTGTTCTCTGCCCCATAGTCCATGGTCGCCCATAAAAACCTGCATCAAGCAAAGATCAAGTTATGCACCAAATTACCTTACCAGAAGTGATCAATACATGATTGATATCGTGGCTGCATTTCTACTAAATATATCAGCCAGCCAACATAGCTTGCAGCCTAATTTGGATGTTTGCATCTTAAGTGAAGAGCTGTAACGTTACTCCAACTGGATCAACACAGGGATCTGTACTCTGGAGGTCCAGTTTGGGCCCCAGGTCCCAGTCTGCTCACCTTCCACTACTCCACTGATGAACCGCTTCTTCCCAGTGTGGGGTTGGCCCTTGGCACTGCCTGGTTTCGACATGGTTTACTGTTCTAGTTTAGCGTTGAGTTGTCCTCTCTTTCTCAGTCTGTGCTTCCAATTTACTGCTGCGCAGACAGAAGCTCCAGCACTGACACAGCGATTCTGTCAGTCATAGCTTTGTATACCTGCCTTTGACGTTCATTTGATTTGACTTTTATTGTAGTCCTCTCACGCCTGCGCAGATCAGTCGGTGGTTTTAAGCACCGGCAGCATTGCGCAGCATGATAATAACGTGGTCTAAAGTCTGAAGTTGTAAATACTGTAAGCGAATAAAAAACAGATCGTTTTTGTGAGGACTGAAGTTCAGGCGCGCGTTGACTGAACCAGAGACGGTTTACGACCATAGACTGTTTACGACTGGTGTGACTTGAGCGTGAACGTCTTAAAGGGACTTGTCCCTGTGGCTTAAAGGAACAGTTCACCCAAGGGAGCGGGCAAAATAACAATTCGCATTTCGTAGCTCAGTGAAATTACTAGTGGTTATTTTAACTGCCAGATATGCTGACTACATTTAGTCGTCATTTAGCCAGCCTGTATTGTTGTTTAAGATAACCTGTTAATGTTGATGAGGGTGGACTTGTAAAAACGGTTCCTCTTTGTGCAGTTTGCATGTTGAGTACAGCTAGTCTGTGATTTATGGGAAATTTTCATTTTGTCACATTTGGAAGTAGAGTAAAGTATTATTATTATAAATGCGACCTTTGTTAGACAGTTGTTCCACCAACATGCAACTATTGAATTAAAGAAACAGGATTCAGGGTCACTACCAGTATAGTAATCAAGACAACAGATGAGATTTAGACTGGCTTGTACTGTGGCAGCAGACAGTTTGACTTGTCAAACATACGTTAACTAATAACATTAATAGTGAAAGCGCTCAGCTGGTACTGTGCATGCTGGCTCACTGGTATGGTTCTTTGGATTTAAAATAAACCAAATAAACTAAAGTTCATCAGGAAACACAATTAAGAGCCTTTATTTTTATATACAAATATACAAAACTTCATCAGTGTTATGGAATGAAACAAAAATCTTTAGTGGGTTCCACTAATAACATGTTATCAAATTAACAGTGCTACATATTTGGGCATATTAACTGTACACATCAGAAACTCAACTGCATGCATATTAGAGTCGAAACATGAAAAAACTTCTAACATTCAAAAGTTTGCTACATAAATTTGAGCACAAGGCTCTGAGGTTCATGAAAAAAATGTTCTATCTTTGCCACATCAAGCTTGGCGTTCTTGTCCTCCCACACAGCTCTGTTAGCTCTTTAGTCCTTTCTGGGCCTGTTTCAGCAACAAATCAAAGTCGAGGTCCTCAAACCTGCTCTTGGCAGGAGACGGCTCTGCATCTCTGTTTGCATCTGAGGGAGAGAGGGACATTTATAGGCTCAATGTTATGTTCAATGAATTCCACATTGAAAATGCTTTTTCTTTTGGCACTTTTCTGGAAATTTGTTTGAAATTTGCATTACATTTGGATAAAAACTTGGCCAATGATTGAATTAATAAATCCACATTGTACCAGGAATATTATATTACAGTTTCTATGGTGCAGCATGCTAAAAAAACACAGTTGGAGGGCTTTGACAGGTTACGCCAAAAGAAAAGTTATACAGTTACTTAAACAAGTGAAAATGGTATAGTGCTGTACTTGACTTTGTGGTTTTGAGTCTCACCTAGGTCAGCGTAGTGTGAATTACAGAACTGTCTTCTTCCACCAAAGCAGATGTCAAACGGGAGCTCATCGGGCTTCCGTAGTTTGCCGCCGTTATCGATGGCTGCAAAAGCATCATCCATGTTGTAGAATGTGACAAAGCCGTAGTGGTCACTATGGGAACCAAAGGTGCAGGGTTTTAATACTGATAAATACAGATTAATGGTACAAAACAACACTGTAAAGGCAATACAAAAAAACATTATGAAACATCATTTTATGATTGTAGGATTTTTAACGTACCCTCTATCTCTAAAGTGAAGCGACACACATTCAACATCTCCGAACTGAGAGAAGCGTTCCCTAAGTTCGTCGTGCGTCATAGACTTTCGGATGCGGCCGACATACACCACCCTGCGCTCATCCTATAAAGAGAGGAGTTTTTATAATTACTCATTACTCAACCAAAAAAAAAAAACCACAAACGCATCAGCTGACATGTCAGTAATCTTTTACTCACTATAGCTTTAAGTTTCTGAATCCTGATCTCATGCTCTCTCCTGAGCTTCCTGGACTCTCTGCTGCTGTCGGGAGGATGAGTTGGGATGAGAGGAAGACAGAGCTTGAGATTACAGATTATAGAAAAGACGCAAGGAAAATTGACATCTAAAAAGGAACACCTACATTTTTATTTCCTTTTATCAAACGTCTACATGGAAAACTCCAGCATTAACTGACCTGTAAACGTCTCCCCACTGCCTACGGCAAACCCGCGGGGATGGTGATCGGGATCTGGATGGGGACCTAGACTGGGACCAAGATCTGGATCTTGACCTGCTACACCTCGATCTTGAGTAGGACCACCTGTAGCGCCGGGTCGGGGAGCGGGAAATGGAGCGAGAGGGGGATGACGACGAACACGAGCTGCTCTCTGAACGCTTGTGACGGTGCCTGCAGCAGGGTGGACAAATTAAGAATTAGGGACATAGAATTAAGGACAGAGAAAGACTAATACGGAACAGAACCAGAAGATGATTACTTTTGTCTTTTGGGAGAGGGAGATGCAGAGCTGGAGGAGGTTGACGACGACGAGGAACGAGAGCTGGAGCTGGAGTCCGAACGAGGCGATCTCCTCCGATATCTCCTTTCCTCCCGCCCTCTGGCAGGAGGGCTGGGCGGAGGGGTGGGGAGACTGCATGGGGCCGTCTTGTCTTCAGCTGCACAACCACAATCTTGCTCTGTGCCAGCGTTGTCTGAAAGAACGTTGTCTGATGACGGGCTTGCCTCTGATCTGGTCCTGGGTTGCTCAGAGAGATGCTGCGTCACAGCCACAGCTCGGATGGTGGTGTTAACCTCACTGGTGGAGGTCTGTTTTTTGCATTCAGCAGCAGAACTTGAGTCGTGGGTGGTCATCTGCAATTCATCCGAGGTTTTAGATACATCCTTGAGTTTAGGGGCTCTGCTACGCTGAGTAGCACTCGAAAGTAAGTGGTCTACAGGGCCGCAGTAATCGTGATCGGAGGACACAGATGAATAAATGTGAGGGGAGGTGTGAGCAGCAGGGAGCTCTGACAGGTGAGCGTGCGTCTTCTTGGACGGTAGAGGGCGGGGGTCGATTATCTGAATGGCCTTGGGTGGAGGATTTTTGCGTCTTGCTGGCAAATCCAGTTGAGTGCTGAGGACGATTTCAGTGCCGAGGGGCTCCGGGATGTCCACACCCTCTGACATTTGAAGATGTGGTGAATTCCTGAGGGTTTTTGGAGACCCAAGTGATCCTGGAGAGCTTAAATGTGCAAGTGCTTCCACAGAGATGCTTTGTGTTCCTTGAGCTCCGTCCGTGTCCACGTGTCCATCCGCGTGTAAGTTCGAGGGTGAAGTAGCAGGTTTGGGCTCCGGCTCGTTCTCGCACACCGTCCCCTCTTTAGCTTGAGGAGGAAAAATAAAAAGAGGTCACACGAGGCTGGGCATCAGTATCTGACAATACAGTGTTGTCAGTAATCTGATTACTCACCTTGTGTTTCCTCAAACTGTTCCAGCAGGCTGGTCAGATCAGGCGCTTCGATTCCTGAAGTAGATATACAAAGTTTTTATTTATTATTACTTATGTCTTATTGCTAGCATCATCACAGTGAACTCAATACATCATACGCCACATTAACGGCCACGTCTCAACCGTTTACCTGAGTCAGCTTTTGCACTCTGCACGTCACAGCCAAACGGAAGAGCGGGCCGTGGTTCCTTCGAAGGCAAAACACTGGGGTGAACCTCTGACAACGTCTCCTTCACTGGTGAGGGAGCAGACGGCCGACCTGAGTATGGGGCGAGGGAAGGACACCTCGCTGCATCTGGACTTGGTGACGGAGGAGTCTTTGGTTCCAGCTCGGCTTCTTTGGTCCGGTTCGGGCTGCGTCTTTGAGGCTGTAGTTTCTTACACTCTGAGGAAGATTTGAATTGTGTTGAGGTTGGGCACAGTGCTGGAGGTCTGGAGGAGACACCTGAAGCTATCTCAGTAAGCTTGTTTTTGATTTCCTGAAACAGGGTGGTGTAGCCCTGGTTTGCTAACAGCACCTCGGGCTTTGGCCCTGAGGCGGAGGACTGTCTTTGAAGAGATGTGCCTGAGGATCCATTTGGGATTCCTGGAAAGTGCCTGGTGCTGTCAAGGTCTGAGTCTCTGTTGAGAAACTCCACTTTGGACTCTGAAGAGGAGTGGCCAGTGGTTGGTGATGTTGTGCGGCTAACTGGCAGGGGGAGGAGGACAGGATTTGGGGGGTCACTACTGAGCAGTGTTGGTTTCTTTACTGGACTTTTTTTGCTTTCAGGCACAGTAACATTTGGATGGGCTGTGACGGCTGGCTGCAGACTGGCAGGTGAGACGGTTTTGGATTCAGTCCGTGGGCGCTTTGATCCGCTGCGACGTAGACAAGCGGATGGTTTGGCCTCTAGGGGGCGAGGCCCGGGCAGAGCAGAGATGCAATGGGTCTTGTGAGCAGGACTTTGAGATCTATGGGGCTGATCAGCACCACTTCTTCCATCGTCCGGATAATGGTGTGCGGCCCTGTGTTCACCGCTGTTTTGTCTTTGTCCCTGTGAACAGAGGATGGGGGTCAGCTCCTTCGGGGGCTCAGAAACACTGGGCCACTTGGTGGTGTAGTTCCCCTGTTTCTCCACCAGGGGCCGTCTCTTTTGGCGCAGCTGTCTGTACTGTTGGAGGCTGAGTGATTTGGCCTTCGTCTCACTTTTAAGTGGCAGAACCTCCGCCTGGTTACTGTTCATTTCTGAGGACGTTGTTTGGGGCTCGAGCGCTGAGCCAGCAGGATTTCCAAGTGCTTTGGTGCAGTTCAGTGGAACTGACACAGTTCCACTTGTTAGATTTTTCTCATTCGGGCCCTTTTCTACAGATTCATCAAATGAAACCACTTGAACCGAGCCAAAGCTCACCCTTTTCTTCTCTCTGGATGGTGGAGTTCTGGATGAGTTTCCGTTCAGCAACATACTCTTTAAGAGGTTGTTATTATCTCTCTTTTCAGCTCCCTCTTCTTCCTCCTTTGTGTCTTTCATAGTTACCTCATCATCAGACACAACATTTATCTCTTCATCGCTCTCTTCACTGGGTCTCTCGTACTTCCACACCTCTTCCTGAGAGAATAATGTGCGATTGTTCCTCAGTTTATCCCCCTCCTCTTCCACATGCAGCTTCAGGCAGTAGGGGTGCATGAGCTTCACCAGGTTGACGAGAGAAGTTGAGGTGAAGATCTCGACTTCGGCCTCTGCTTTCTTATTCTTAGAGTGAAACACTGTTTGACTTTGTTGTTTGAACAGGTGGCTGTTTCTCTCCATTTTGCCCTCATCTTCCTTTCCTTTATCAATCTTTATTGTGAATGTTACATTTGGTGATTTGGATCGTGGTCTAAGTCTGTCAGCAAGAGACAGTTCCTAAAGAGAAGAGAAAAAGACAAAAATCAGAACACATTTGGATATTGGGAGTCTCATTTTTTTTTTTTTTTTTTTTATCAGCAGAAAAGGTTCAAAATGGGACATCACATATCATATACAAGTCTATTTTGCAGCTATTGTGTTCATGCATGTTCAGTTCTGTTTATCAGAGCATGTGGCTCATCTTTATCTACGCCATCATGTGACATCTAAGTAAATATCCAAATAAAGCACATCAGGCTATCAGGCAAATTCATGGGATCGTCATGAGGTGCTCATAGTTAAATCTAAATTTGAACAGTGTAACCAGGAAGTACTGCTACAATTGTATTGCTCCTGAGTGTGCACCCACCGCTGAGTTGTCCCTGCGTTCTGGGTGGGTGAGGAGCTTGGTGTCTGGCAGGGTGTCAAAGGGAGTCCCGTCGTCATCCTCCACGCTGTCCAGCATCTCGGTCAGGGCAGACAGCAGGGTCTCCCTCTCTTCCTCCACTCCACTCTTATCCTAAAAAAGGGGGCACCAGTATCCAGATTTATTCATTTACATGCCAAATTCATAGTCTACCAACAAGTGGCAACATTGTACCCTGAAGGAGAGTCATTAGAAACAGTGTCAACAACATAATAAGGGGGGGGGGGCATCTTTTAAACTTCCAATGTGATGTGATGATGTGCTTTAACTCTGACCTCTGATGCGACAGTGGAGTCTTCAAAAATGGCCAGGATTGAGTGATCCATGCAGGACTGTGTGTCCATCTCCACGCCTTCCATGTCATGTCTACTCAGGACCAACTGCAGAGACACAAAGACACAAATATGATATCACACCCATGTGTTTAAATTCATTTGAATGCATACTCATCTGGTCTAAATACTACTTCCTGCAATCTTACAATACGCTCCTTCCTCTGGGTGTGACAAGAAGCTGAGGCACAGGATGCAAAACGCTCAAAATTAACTTTCGCAGCATAAACAGGAAAGGCCGTTTTACAGTTGTGCGGAGGCTCCACGCAGAGGTCTCGTCGTAGCCTACGTAAGTGGCCTGGTGTTTATACTTGTTCGCTGGTGTGTGCTTCGAGCCGGCATGTGTGTTTGTGGGGAGTGGATGATAGAGTGAGGGAGAAGTGAGAGAGTGACGGCGATCAACTTTGGAGCGAGTACAGACTCTAGAGTCATAGTGAGAGAAACAGAAGTGTCTCCCCTGTTTCTTTCTGACCACGGTGGGAAATCTGAAGCAGGAAAAGTTAACCCTCTCCTTGATTTCATGTTGTTTATGGAGAAAGAGAACCAGGAAATGAACCGGGGGGGGAATGCAACGCTACCAAGCCACGGCTGAGCGACGTGCGTCGCTGCAACGTGTAGTTACATTTTTCGAGAGGTGCGCGTCAGGCTAGAGGGTTCTGCGGGGCTACGCCGTCGATTTTACGCACGACTATAAAATGGCCTGAAGAGCTACCAATTGTGACAATGCTTCAAATACAGCAGTGAAAAAACAGTGAAGCAGCTGAATAAATGCATTAATAAGGAGCCATCTCTTTGCAAATTAGAATGACATTCAACTAGTTAAAACTAAATAAATAAAACCCAAATATTGGGCGGCAACAATTAACTGACAACTTACTTAATTTATCATTTGGTCTATAACATCAGAAAATAGTGATGTGATGCGGATCACAACTTCTGAAAGCCAAAGTTCACGTATTTAAATGTCATGTGTTGTCAGACCAACAGTTCAAAACCAGAGACATTTAGTTTCCTACTATTAAATACTACAAAACCCAACATTTGAGAAAGTGTAACCAGTGAATTTCAGGCATTTTTCCTTAAGAGGGACTTCAACAATGAATTGATTGCTGATTCATCGTCTGTCACTCAACTAATTCCTTAATGGTGTGATCGTTTCAGCTCGACTAAACTGAAAACAGCAGCAGACACATCTGAACATATATGCTTAAAAGTGTTCTCTCGTAAAATAGCAAGAAAGACTTGTGGGGGAAATAGTTCTTATTGTTTTTTATGTATGCCCCTTATTTTTTAAGTCCTTGCTCCTCTTTGTTTTGTTTTTTATCTATGCCTATTGATTAACTTTTTTTTATATATATATATATTTAATTTATATAAATAACTTGACACATTATTTTAATAACGTTTATATTGTATACATGTATTCTCTGTGAGATCTTGTATGTTCTTTAATGTGTTTTCAATTACAAAAAAACAAGATATCAATGAGCATAGATACATAACTACATAGATGTAGAGTAAAAAATCTCTGTGGCTTAATTCAAAAACATGGACAGGGACAGTATCAAATGCCTCTACTACCAAAGTTTTATCAGGACAGAAGTGTGCTAGTAAGTAGGAGGCAGATTGAGGGGACAAATGGCCCTAGAGGCGGGTCATAGGCCTACACATCATCTCTCAGGGCCTGTCCGATCTGTAACAAAGTTACAAGGGCAAGGCATTTAAACGCTCTTTAGGTGACAGTAAAGCAGTTTATCCCAGTGCCTGCCTGGAAATGGCTTTGAATTAAGCTTGCCATAGTAAAACAAGAAAGGTAATGTTAAGAGTATTGTTTAAGAACAAATAAATAACGAAAGGGGCCAGTGCAGTGAGCAGGACAGTGCTGAGGGTTGTAGCCTCATTTCTTACAGGAAATGAGCCGGTCTCCCCCCCGTCCGCTTTCACATGTAAATCATTGACGGTGGAGATTGTTTTTAACATGCACAAAGACGTAATGACATTAAAATGTTTCCGTAGCTACATGGGTCAAGTAGCAGATAGATCGACCAGGTTAGTCAACTCCCTGGTCACTACCTCCGTAGTACTACAAGCCTGTTTCAGCCACGTGTCGCCAGACGTGCATGTGGCCTCGCGAGACGCGAAACCACCACCTATTAAAACATCGAAACTAGCTAGTTTGCAGCTGTTGTGATGTCAGTTAGCTTAAATGAGCAAACCAGTACCTCATTGGCAGCGTTGCTGGCCAGAAAGTCACTGTGGCCGGCATTTAAATTCCCGTCTTCCCCCCTCCACCGCGCCGCCATGTTGCTGCTCCACATGATCCGCTGGCAGGCCGGAGAGAGACACGTGGTGGCCACCGACTGGAAGCGCGCTGAGAACACCGACCTGGGATCTGATTGAGACCACCAGTTCCAGTAGAGAGAGAGTAAGGAGATGAGTAGAAATCAGATCCAAGGTCAGCTCTATGTGTCTCGAATGTTCCCTTTGGATTGTCATTCGTTTTCTCTTCAAAACGAGCTACTGGTTTTATTTAGCTGCAAATACTTGGGAGTTAATGGACCAACGCAGCTTTTATATTGATTATTTGTTAAATTCGGTAGATAGAAATAGCCTAAATAGTCTGAAGGAAACCGTTTGTCATATCTCTGTGACAACTCATACATTTAATTAATGTTTTTGAGTTGCTTCATATCACGTTAGTAGCGGCAATTAAGTCATATCAGAATTATAGCTAGAAGGACTTCTGATTTTTACATTTTACATTTGATTTACTGCTCCAAAGCGACACCTTGCGCCCAAATGACAATACCACAAGTTATACTCAATGAACATATGCAGCAGATAGACGACAGGTGGCAGCAATAACCCAAATACAATATCCGAGGTTTTATAAAGGCCTACCTGACCAATCCAGCCAACTGTAGCCTACAAATAATACAGTTTTGAAAAAAATGCATTAATTAAATATGCAGCATTTCACCAAAATGAGTGAAAACCAACTGCACACACTGTAAAATGAATGATTCGTTTGGATCAGTTTTTCCCCTTTATGGCAAAAGGCTTTAATAGAGAGAGCACTAATAGTGTAACTGGGAGTTATCTTGAAATTGGAAAGAACACTCTGTAAAGCTGTTTAATTCACCCAAGTGCTCCATTGTTTCACATTTTATATTTGCTGAGACATAATAATGCGATGCAATAATAGAATCACTCCTTGGAGTGGTGTCATATAGCATAGCAAAGAGTGTATCTGCTTCCTGTGGCCTGGATCATCACCAGAACAGAGATTATCTGCATGTTCAGACAATTGCAATATTGATGTGTTGACTTTTCTGATTAAAGGTCCCATGGCATGAAATTTATGAGGTTTTTTAAAGGAACACGCCGACTTATTGGGACTTTAGCTTATTCACCGTAACCCCCAGAGTTAGACAAGTCGATACATACCCTTCTCATCTTCGTGCGTGTTGTAACTTTGTCTGACGCCCCCAGCGCTAGCTAAGCCGGCTAGCACAGATCCTGGAGGTAACCGGTTCCAACTAGCCTACTGCTCCGAATAAGTGAGAAAATAACGCCAACATGTTCCTAATTAAATGTTGTGATTTGTAGAGTCACAGGGTGTACAAATAACAAGGTCATATGAGACACAGCCGTCTTCTAACCGTATACAAACGGAACTATATTCTCAGAAAGGCGAAGCACTGCTACTTCTGCTACTTGGGCGGAGTGATTTGCTAGCAGCACCTGAAGCCCTGTGGTGAGGAGCAGAGAGTTCACCTGGAGTTCGCTCAGAGTTGGAGTAATAGAGTCAACAGTTACTAGATAGTAAAAGCATAGTGACCTTGTTATTTGTACACGCTGTGACTATACAAATCACAACATGTAAACGGGAACATGTTGGCGTTATTTTCTCACTTATTCGGAGCAGTAGGCTAGTTGGAACCGGCTACCAGGATCTGTGCTAGTCTTAGCTAGTGCTGGGGGCGTCAGACAGAGTTACAACACGCACGGAGATAAGAAGGGTATGTATCGACTTGTCTAACTCTGGGGGTTACGGTGAATAAGCCAAAGTCCCAATAAGTCGGTGTGTTCCTTTTTAACATTAATATGAGTTCCCCTAGCCTGCCTATGGGCCCCCAGTGGCTAGAAATGGCGATAGATGTAAACCAAGTCCTGGGTATCCTGCTCTGCCTTTGAGAAAATGAAAGCTCAGATGGGCCGATCTGGAATCTCCTCCTTATGACGTCATAAGGAGCAAGGTTACCTCCCCTTTCTCTGCTTTGCCCGCCCAGAGAATTTGGCCCGCCCATGAGAGAGAGACATCATGGCTTGAAAACAAGCGAAGCATGGCAGTTGGTCAAGGCCACACCCCCACCCTCCACCTTGCCCCCCCTCTCTCCTCCTCAATAGCATTTAAAGCTACAGACACAGAAATGGCACATCCTAAGTAAAGCTCATAGTGGGACTGGCTCTAGTGGCTGTAATTCTGCACCAAGGCTGAATTTCGGGAAAGAGACTTCAGATACAGTATTAGGGGACCACTAAGGCCTATATAAAAGCATCCAAAAAGCAGCATGTCATAGGACCTTTAATGTTTGTACACTGACACCCTCCACCTTGATGTGGTTTGCTGTCAGGGCCTAACAACAGTGCTGCTACCCCGTTACTCTTGAAATGGCACCTACGGAGGTCCAGTATGCCTTAATTAAAATGTGTTCAGGCCTCAAAAACGTTTGCACTGCACACTAGATCATTATAATTGAATACATTTGAGTGCGTTTATCCCTTGTGTTCACATGACTTACTGTCTCGCTGAGGCCCTGCATGCAGTCACATGAATCAGAACCAGGGCTGTTTCATAATAAATCTTTTTGTTTCCACTTCATCCCGCGCTGCTCCACACTGTGCCACCTGACATAATGAATTATTATTCTAAATGTTTAAATAATAAACACAGCTGGCTAAAGCAGCATTTTCACCTGTGGTTTGCATTGATGAAGACCCACAGCAGCACCAAAGCTCATGCTCCACTGACAAATCATATGATGGGTTTTGTATGGTTGATTACATTTACATATTTAGTACAGCAGCCAAGTGTTTTCCTCTCATCTCCTACAGTAGTACCCATTACCCTGTGTCCAATTGTGCAGTGATGCTGAAGTTGTTCCACTACACAGTTAATCATTTGTACAGGAGTCGGAGTGTTTGTCTTTTAACAAATCTGGTCAAACCAGGCCAGCTGAACAACTGACATCATGTTTTTCACATCACATCTTCAGCCACACATTAAGCAGGTGAGGCCGGCTGAGCGGTAGCAGTTAAAACTTCTGGTTGAAGTTTAAATATAAAAACAAAACATCCCATTAAAATCCTCCTATATGCAATGGTTATTCAATCTGGTCCTTCTAGAAACGGCAACCCTGACTCTGTCCAAAATTTAACCAAATCAGCTCCCAGCACTTTTAAAACTCACTAACTAAAACCTTCTATCTCACTTGAGCTTCCACTAGTTTTTGGTACATTTCCAAGGGAAGTTAAGCTTGGGAATTTGGGGAATTTTTGCACAATTTCAATATAAAAATCATACTTTTAATGGTGAACTTATTTTGGTGGGAAATGCACATGACAAAGCAATGGCATGTTCAGTTAAAAGTATACTCATTCAATTTGAATTAGTGATCTATCTTAACTTATTTAAGTAGGATTCACTCAGTCATTTTTAGTTGAAGTTACATTTTTGTTTCTTTTCAAGCATTGACTGTACTTAATTTACAAACATGACTAACCTAGTGTCAGGTTGTATCAGGGTAGAGTGTGGGGGCAGTGTTGTATATGGATGTTTTGTTTAGTTTCTTTATTTACACATGTTAAAAAATAAAGATACAATATATAATTTGTGGAGAATTGCCTAAAAACCCTCCAGGGGCTCAAAAAAGGGTCATTCTCCAGGCTGCATACTATAGGAAATAATCACATCAATATAAAATACACACGCATTAAGAACAGTAATTCATAATGCATGCAAATATATACACAATTTGGTAATTTTTTTAAATAAAATGTACACATCATTTACAGGCTTGGAGCATACATTCAGGTGATATGGCCTAGAGTCTCTAGACATGGCCTAGAGATGAAGGAGAAAATAAATGCAGATACAAAGTTTTGTTCAAATGGCTTGGGAGCAGCATGTTTAAGGAGAGCTGTCAGAGTATTTAAAGGCCTGTCAGGGGGAAAGCCAACAGAAGCAAGAAAGTTATAGTTTGACAGTTCTTGTGCACATATCAGCTCGTCAGAGCAGAAGTTCATAATGTGCAATGGACCTGTCATGCTTCACGTTTGTTTTCTTTTTTTAAACGTGTACTAGCTGTCATGCTGTTGTCACAATATGCTCAGAAGAGCATTCTATCCACAATGGATGCCACTCAGATATTCATACCTGAATAAAATGGATGCAAAATGAATTCAGGTTCATCACCTCTTCATTTGTGTGTTGTTATCTTGTATCATCTCCCTGTTTGTCTGTGGAGGACTATGGATGTGTCTGGCCTGTTATCTCGTGCATACCAGCGAGGAGTCGACCTTTCTGCTGAATGTCATGGCGGTACACCGAGTCAATGGCTGTACTAGATTAGTTGGGAGAGAAATATGCTCACAGACACACACTTTAACAAGGTCCCACGTATTCCCTGTTCATTTATTTTGATGCACAGGGCCACCTGGTGTGTACTACCCATATGCGTCTATCCCTACAGGACATCTGCTCAGTAACTTCTCTGTGTTTTTTTTGTTTCCTTTGCTTTATCCGTCAATCCCACGTCTTCTTCTGTACCGTTGCTACATCTCTCTCTACACACACACACACACACACACACACACACACACACACACACACACACACACACACACACACACACACACACACACACACACCCCACAACTCTTGAAACACATTACTGTCTGAAATGGGGCCAAAGCATCCTCCAGTCTCCAGCGGGTGAGGTGCAAGTGTGTGTGTGTGTTTAGGACGGGGGAGTTGTGTGTAAGTGGGTCACCTTACTGCAGCATCCAGCACCCAGCCACCATGTCAGTACATGGCCACACACACACACACACACATATACACATATATTTTTAACCCACTCTCCATCCACAGTCGCGTCCCCCCCCCCAGGGCTACTGTTTTTAGTTGGAAAAGTAAAATTCACTCACTCATGAACACACATTTTCCCTAATTCCCATAAACTCTACGGAGGGCCAGCCTTTACTCTTATTCTTGGGAGGGAAAAGGAAGAAGAGTCAAAAAATAAAAACATCTCTATCTCATCTCTTTTACTCCTCTCTCTATATCACTCTGTTCCCTCCCTTTTGCCTCGCATCTCTTCCTCACTCTTGACCTGCAGGAGGACTCCCACAGTGCTCTTTTGGCATGTTTGGCATGTTTTGAACCCATGAGGTTTAAGGAGTCAGGTATACAATTTCCTCTTTCTGCCTTCATCATACTTTGCTGATGTTTTGTTGCTGTGTGTGTGTGTGTGTGTGTGTGTGTGTGTGTGTGTGTGTCAGCGTGTGTGCGTGCGTACGTGCGTGCGTGCATGCGTGTGTGCGCTTTTTTGTATAGGACTCCGAGTTGACTTGGCTGCTCAGTCATGCAATGTTTTGCATGTCTGCATGCACTTCTGTGACCTTTCAGATATTGTGTAACGCTGGGGGCAGTGTGTTTATAAAAAGGCAAAAGCACTCTGATCTTTAACTTGACACCCTCTTTACAAGGTCAAGCATGACACACAGGCGTTACTCTGAGACGGCTGAGTTAGGAGTTGTGTTGCCATCGTTCTCGTTTTAATTTTTCTTTATGTGAAGTAAGTCTCTTTTCTTTAAACTTTCAGAGCAGAGGAGAGGAATGCCCTCCCACATGGTGCCGAGAACATCTGTTAGTGAGAAATGAAGGCCTGAGAGAGAAAGAGGAGGAGGAGGAGGAAGGGGACTTACATTATTACAAGTGGAAAAAAGAGAGGAGGTGAAGAAAGAACCAGAGAGCATGCAGAGAGGTGGAAAGGAGAGGAGAGAAAGTGACAAGACCTCAGCTGGAGGAGACCAACCTTTCCACAGAACAGCAGAGGTGAGAGACTATTCGGCAAGGTAGTGACTTACAGGTGTACACCTTCACAGGCACGTGTGCACACAAACACACTCAGTGTGGTAACAGAAGCCTGCATCAATAATGTAGCTGAGAGAAACAGGATGCAGTTTCGGCCTTACATAAGAGTTTACAGAGGGCTGGCTGTCTCAGAACAGCCTCTTTCATTCTCTGCTTTGCCCTCAGGCTGGATGCACACAAGATTTCTCAAGCTAATTAACCACCACATTTGCCATCCAAACAACTTTTCATGATAAGTGTGCTGCAACAAAGGCCCGAGAGCGACGCTCAAACCATTTTTAACTCCAGTCGACTGACTTTAGGTGATTTGTTTTACTCAGTGGGGTGACATTTTTCAGTAGTGTTTTTCCACTAGTCCGTAATGTGTTGGATCTTACATTATTGAAGTTTCATTATTGAAACAGGCCTGCTGTTTGTAGCAGGCATGGTTAGTTTGTTGGCAAAGTACAAATCCTTCAACATTAATGAACTGGGAACTGAACTCTGTCTCTGCAGCTGTGGACAAACTGATATGGTTGAACCTGCCAAAGCACATTGTTGTTGCTGGTCACAGGGGTCACAGAGACATGATTGGGGTCTAGCAGGGGCCACTATTTACCTTGGATAGACTAGATAGGATCAAATCAAAATCCAATCACACTTGGACTAATCAATATTTTAGCCATGATAGCAGCATGGCCCAATGGCTACGTCGGTTTGTGGTCCACACTAAAATATATCAGCAACCATTGGATGGTCTCTTGAGGATGCATCCCACTGACTTTGGTTATGGCCTGACTTTTCCTCTAGCGCCACCCTGAGGTTGACATTTGTGGTTAAGATTGAAATGTCCTGGAATTAAAATGGCTGTAGAGTGTGTAATGAGAACAAAAAATCAAATATGGGCGCCTGGATAACTCACCTGGTTGAGCGTGTGCCCATGCACAAAGGCTCAGTCCTTGTCGCAGTGGCCGCAGGTTCAACTCCGACCTGCAGCCCTTTGCTGCATGTCATTCCCCCTCTCTTTCCCCTTTCACATCTTCAGCTGTCCTATATAATAAAGGCCTAAAATGGGCAAAAAAATAATCTTTAAAAAAAAATTAAACGTCGTCGATATAGACTATCTGTTAGCTTTTTTTGTGAAAAATCGCTAAAAACTCACAGTACACAGTACAGTTATACCTGCTCAGCATGGCAGACAGACAAATTTACAGACTAGCTGAAGAACATCAGGGAGCATTCAGCAGCTAAAGGGAAAAAGACATCCCCCTCAGTTGGTGGAGACCAAAACAGAGGTGAAAGAGAGTTAATATTGTATTTTGACTCCTTGTCTGCTGGAAGTGTAACTAAGCGACCACTTGCTAACACGTTACCAACAACTTATGTCAATGTTGTGTTTACAACTTGTTGCGCCGCCCCCAAGTTAAAAAAATCTGTCAACTCAGGTTTAATCAAGATAATTACATACATGAATAAAAAAAAGAAAGAACTGAGGAAACATTTCAGGGGGGATGTAAGTCACAGCAGGAAACTGATACTTGATTTTTTCCAGAAATTGCTTTCCTGTTCTCCTTTGTCATTTTTTTCTCTGATGCCTTTTCCTCACCTTCTTGTTTGTTTGTACTGTCTGTCTTTCATACTTTGGTCTCTGCTGCAAACTGTTGACGCGTGTGTGTGTGTGTGTGTGTGTGTTCGTGTGTGTGTGCGTGTGTGTGTGTGTGTGTGTGTGTGAACATGGTAAGGTGTAAGAGTGTGTGCTTTGTGCACACATCCGCTTGAAAGTATGAACTTGTCAAAACTGTCTCCATGAAACTGTTATTGTGGGCAGATATGTGTGAATCACAGTTTTCATTTGTAAGTGTGTGTGTGTGTGTGTGTGTGTGTGTGTGTGTGTGTGTGTGTGTGTGTGTGTGTGTGTGTGTGCGTGCGTGCGTGCGTGCGTGTAGCTCATCATGCTCATCATGCTTGTGCTATCCTTTTTCTGCCACATTGCCATGGCGACAGTGCCCTCCCGGGGTAATGGGGGACGAGTGCGCCAGAGCTATTTATTCCCTTCCTCCCTCCATCCATCCATCCATCCATCCATCCATCCATCGCCCTCCCTTTTCCTCTGTCGCTCTCTCTCTCTCTCTTCATCTCTGCCCTCATCTTCCTGCAACCTCTCTGTCTCTCTCCTCTCACCGTCTCCCTCCTTCCTCTGCTCTTTCTTCCCCTCTCCGATTGGCTTAACACTCTCCTCCTCAAATTGAGATACTGCCTAATGAGACAGAGGGTGAGGAAGAGAGGGAGGGAGACAAAGAGCAAGTGTCTTAAAAAAGGGAAGTAGAAATATGTGGAGGAGGCAATCTATGCAGACTTGTGTTCCTCGTTGCGTGTAAAGAGAGAACCTGATTTAACGAAACTCTGTGATGTAGTTTTGGAGGGAAACGGCGCAGAATGTCTATATATATAATCCTACATATTGCTTTCTGCCTTAGCCACGTGCATGTGTTTGTGTACTGTAATGTATATGCATGTAGTCTCTTGAGGTGTGAGTATGTGTGCTGTGGGTTTAGTTGGGGTCATGACCTTTTGAAATGGTTTGAAGATTTAAAATATATACATATATACTGTATGTGTTGTGTGAAGCAGAGGTCACTAACCTTTTTGACTTCAGTCCACGCCCTTTAAAATGAAGCAATGTCTACTTGTGACCTCTTGTTATAGGTGTAGTGGATTATGGGTTAAAGATTTTCCCTTTCCAGTTAGGCAGTGCGTAATTTTGCAGGCTGCCATTTTCAAGTCTGGGTTGAGTAAATAAAAGTAATTGCGGTCACTATTGACAGTTTTTAAAAATGGCGGATTTGTGCAGGATTACCCATGTTGCGCTAGTGACGGTTCTCTCTGACCAATCAGTGGTCTCTAGTTTTTTAACTCCACCTTCTAGTATCGGCTCAGCTCACTTGGAATCTCCAACGACCGAGGTGGTACCAAAATAACTACCAGGTACTATCCACAACTTTTGCAAATGGAAACCAAAAAAGAGCAAGTCGATGAGAGTTTGTGCCGTACCTGGAAATGTGGCATTAGCTTACCATAAAGACCTGGAAACAGGGGAAAGAGTGAGCCTGACTAAACACAGCTACCAAAAAACTCACTAATTAACAAATCATATCTATTCCCCAAAATGTTGAACTATTCATTTAATCATCTCATGACTCCTTAGCTTTATCTTGTGACCCCTTTTGGAGCTCCCAGCCACAGGTTGGGAACCACTAGTTTAAAGGATAAAACAATATTATATGTCAATATTCTATACTTCAAATCCCACGAGAAGACAAAACACTGCGTTAGCTTGTCTCTCAATAATTTCTGACTTCCCTATCCTGGCTGTAGCACTCAGCTCCAAGCCAAATGGTATTGAAGATCTAAATCTTGAAAATAATTGCTTTTATTTAAAAAAATAATTTCCTTAAGTGGCTGGGCATTGTAGCTTTTTGCAAATGTTACTCAAACAGGTGTAAATTGTGCATTGTTATATTGCATGTTATTAGGGACTGTTTTCAGCGGTGGATTAATACACATTTGGTGTGGCAGTAAGTTATAGAGAGTATTTACAACAGCAGGACGATTTATGTGGGATGGACTCAAAATGAACTACAGTGTCCATGTTCATGGCAATGAAGGAGCATGTCAGTTGGCGACTCCCTCTTTTACACACACACACACACACACACACACACACACACACACACACACACACACACACACACACACACAAACTTGTGCATTTAACGGAGAAAGACAAATGACATAGTGATGGAAGACATATTAGATCGTGATGAGACAGTGGGAGGGAAAGGTAGAACGGAAGAAAGAGTAATAAGGAAAGAGAGGGGCAGCGGGGGAGGAGAGGGGGGAAGCAGGGCAGGAGAGATAAATGGCCCAGTAGACAGGAAGATGAGTAAAGCGAGGGAGCAACACTGTGTGGCATAATGCAGACAGAAAGACTAACGTAGCGAGAGAGTGAATGGGCGAGAAAGGGAGACGACAGAGAGAGCTGAGGCACGTCAATCGCCCCCTCCTCTCCCCTCCTCCCTTTGCCTCCACCCACCCCCCCCCCTCGCTCTCCCTGCCATGTAGCAGACCTTCGCTGGATGGTAACAAGCCACTCAGATGGCTGCAGCACACACAGCCAGATTTCCCGAAGATCATTTAAACCTTCATGTGTGCACTTCTGTACGTGTGTGTGTGTGTGTGTGTGTGTGTGATTGTAGCAGCAGCAGTGAAAAACAGCCTCTACATATTTAAAGGAGAAAAAAGGACCCACATCACATGCTTGTTATTCTCTCAAATCTGCCTCTCAGGTCACTTTGACAGTCCACTCTCTCTCTCTCTCTCTCTCTCTCTCTCTCTCTCAAGCACTCAACCTCTCGTTCCCTCCCTTCCTCTTCCTCTCTTTCTCCTCCCACCTGAGCTGTAATTTGCAGGTCTGATGAGGGTGAGGGCAGAGCAGAGGCAGGAACAGAATCCTTCTCAGTCACACACACACACATACACACACACACACACACACACACACACACACACACACACACACACACACACACACGGTGTGATTCACAGTGTACAGCTACAACTGAGAGAATCCGATCCTTTGTGCTCTTTTTTAACCTCTTCTTCCCCTCTTTCTCTCTTTGCCTCCCTCGTCGTCACTCTCTCCTCCCTCCCTCTCTCCTCCCTCCCTCTCTCCCTCCCTCCCTCCCTCCCTTTGCTCCCTGGTGGTGTGTGTGTGTGTGTCTGTGTGTATGTGAACAGTGGGGATAACAGACGCTCATGTGAGCAGCCTCAGTGGCGGCAGCAGTGACTGGTGAGAAAGAGGAGAGAGTAGAAGAGAGAGGAAGAGAGCAGGGATAACAGAACCACCACCGTCATTCTGATCGGATTCACACCAGACATGTGAGAAGATGTCCGTGGGCGGCTGTGCATGTCCCGGTAAGTAGCTGCTGTGGTGATGGTTGCCGTTAACAACAGCCCTGCCGCTGCTGCTGCTGCTGTTGCCAGCAGCTGACTTTTTTCAGGTCGTTGTTGTTGTTGTTATATTTTAGTTGGTGAGTACAGCCGCTGCCGTGGCGTGACAGGGGCAGAGAAGGCAGGGAGAGAGGGGCCCTGGGGCTCTGTTTGCAAAGGCTCATGGGAGGTCACCCTCTGTGATGGCTGAGAGGATGGAGAGCAAAGAAAATACTAGAATAGGTGGATCAAAATGTAGTCTGTTTCATTGTCACTTTTTTTCTCTTCAGTCTGACAACAAAGTGATTTTTACTGTTGTTTAGTTTGGAGATTAAGGAGAAAAAGATCTTTGTTGGCGGTTGTTGCTATGGCACCACTAATGCTATACTTCTTCTCTTCCTCCGCCAGTTTGTTTTTGTTCTTGTTGCTTCTGCTGCTGCGCGTGATGATTTCTGACTGATGGCCCGGGTTAACAACAGAGCTCTTTTAAAGTCGGCACAGATGTTACACTCACTTATCCACAGTGTAAAAAAAACTGACTGGCCTCTCATGCCGAGATATCATACGAGAAAAAAAAAGAAGGATCAAAGTGTGACATTTAAAGGGCAAAGGTCACTGGCGCGGATCAAAGGCTTGCATGATTGATTCTGCACCTCGTCCCACACAAGCTAATACTGAATGTTTGTTTGTTTCACAGCTCACACAGGAGTATATCATTTTAGGGTACATAAAGAGTGTGATGAGGACAATACAGTCAGATACTTCTTATTCAGATTGAGCAGCAGTTTTTTTTGTCATTGACATGAAAATGCAGCATCACCACATTTGTTTGCCTGGTAATCAGTTTCAGCATTCCTAAAGATGTAACTCCTACACTCGTTGTTGTATAATGGCCTTGTTTGTTTCCATCCTCTTTTGCCCACAAGTCCTTCTCTTTCTTCTTGAATTCATGGCAGGTCAGTGAGTGCATTCGTGAGAGGTAGAAGGGCAGAGATGTACTGACCTTGTCTCACATGTTACAATCACTTGCATCACCATTTGTTTATTGCTGCTGCTTTCGATCACATCCACTTCCCCTCGTGTTTCTGTCCTCTCTAGACCCGTTGAGAATTAGAACAGACAACCCGGTTTCATTTCAGGCCTAACTTAAAAGTAAATCGACATCATAACAAAACTCTGCAGTCAGAGTTGTGCTTGTCACTATTTTTAATAAAATTGGTTAAAGTTGAGTAACAGCCTCTGGGCTTCTGGGAGCTGAGCCACCGAGAGCCACCTGCAGGGAGTAATATCCATCATATTAGACCACCATATTGAGAGGTGTGTGACTTGTTCACCATATGTGAAGGCTGAGGAACTCCCTGCAGTCCCCAAACTGTTGTGTTTAGGTGTCTAGTGCCTGACAGCAAACAGATAATTCTTCTCATTTTATTAGCTTTAACCAGACAGAGGAGGAAAGAAAAAGAGGAATCAAGGTCTAGGAATAAACCCTGTGCTGCTGAGCCTGTAGCAATATATTAAGTGTTACAGCGATTTATGTTGCACTCCTGATAGGACGTGTAGGACATAAAATATAATCCTATAGCTGAAAATGTATTGTAATGTATATATAGATGTGTTTAGAACCTACTGCCACATAATATACATCAGCAGGAGAGGAAGAAGTAAGTGTGTGTGTGTGTGTGTGTGTGTGTGTGTGTGTGTGTGTGTGTTGGGGGGGGGGGGGCTACCAGGCCACAGTGGCCCCGCTGTGGTCAATCCTCAAACAGCCGGCATGTGGATACAGAAATTTAGCCAACCACACATCCAGTATCAGATTCCCCTGTTTTTCAGTCTCGACTTTAATCATTAGAAAGATGGAAACTCTAACTGGTTCCATGTATTGCGGTTTGGAAACTCTTTTGCTGACAGATTATTTCAAAGGCGGAAAGTTAAGAAAAGCTAATTAAGAGACAATGCCAACTCATCCTGGCCTCTAGAGTTGTATGTACATAGATGAATGAATGATGGAACAACACATAATTAAAGAAGAGAGAGAGAGAGAGAGAGAGAGAGAGAGAGAGAGAGAGAGATTGGCACTGTGATCAAACCAGACAGATTAGGTATCAGCAAGGACAAACTCTCTAGACACACCAGATGACAATTTGTCTTGAACACACAATGGCATAGGGAAACGTAGTGTACCAGTGTTAAATGTGTCTGCATGCACACAGGAGTTTGTGTGTGTGTGTGTGTGTGTGTGTGCGCACGCTTGTGTTTTTAATCTCTGCGCAGCGCCCCGTGCTATGAAGGCAAACGCTGCCACCTCAGCCGTTAAACAAGCCTGCACGGCAGAGGCGGGAGCGTTTGTTTAGAACCGGGCCTTAGCTATCTTGTGGTTAGATTGCATACTTAATCAACGTGGTCATGGAAATTTCCAAAATGACGTTATGACCGCACTCTTGTGCACTCCACTTTAGCTCTCATATTGTTCTCTCTGGTGTTCCCCTTTCTTTTCGCCTCAGTTTCTCCACTTTAGGGATTCTCCCTTTTTCAGTTTTTCTCCACATTTATTTTCAACTTACAGGAAAAAGGAGCGTAGAGTTGATTCTCCAATCTTATTTGACGCCATGGAAATTAACTATAACTTTAAAAAGGCAACATAAGTAATGTGTGAACTTTTTCAAAGACCAACAAGTCATTCATTTATATTCTATCATGCAAACCTGGAAGCCTGAAACAATGTGTGTGGTGCATAAAACTTTGCCTGCCTATACAACATGATGTAACTAAAAATCAACACTCCCTCTGAATATGGAACAATCACTTCATTCACTCATGTCAACTTTAAATGAACCCGAAGCTTGACCTTATACAGTGATGCTGCTTAATTTTCACACTTAAGCCAAGTTATCCCGCTCAACTTTCTTTATACATTTTAAACACCTAGAGAGGGTTGATAGATGCTAGATGATGATAGAAAATATAATATATTATAAAACTACAAAGTACTACTCTCTGTAGTTGTTCCTCTTCTCTTTCCCTCCTTGTTTACATTCCAGAGCCTGTTTAACACTGAAGGATCCTCCCCCTTCTTGTGTGGGCTCAGAGTGTGCGTGTGCGTGTGCGTGTGTGTGTGTGTGTGTGTGTGTGTGTGTGTGTACATGTGCCCCAACATGTGGATGACATAAACAGTAAAGCAGTGTGGAGATGTGCTCCGAGCTGCGATACATTCAGGAACAGAAGTTACAATACCGTATGCTCTCTACGGAGGTTTTGTGCTTTGTGGTCAATCGGACTCAACCCAAACCCATTACCCCCCTTCAACCCCAACTCCTTCACTTCTATTCTATCCCCCCCCCCCCCCCCCCCTTGAACACTGTTTCACAAAGCAGTATGTGTATATACCTTCATCCTTCCTTCCCCTTTGCCTCCTCCCCTCAGCAACTCTTTCTCTTTGACTCCCCTGATTGCTAGCGTATGTTGCCTGGCTGGCTGACTAGATGAGGGGACGGGAGGGGAGGGGTGGGGGGTAAGGAGGGAGGAGAGGGAGGAGAAGGGGAGAGAGAGTGAGGGAGGAGAGAAGGGGGAAGGGACTGTGCCCTCTCATGCAGAGAGTCACATGGTGTCCCTGATTGGAGGAAAATGAGTAAAGACTGCATCCCGGCTGAAATGGCAACAGACAAAAAAAGCACAAAGGCTGAGCTGTTTAGAAACGGGTTGCACAACAAGAGAGCCTGAAGAGGAGGAGGGTGTGACGGAGGGAAGGAGGAGTGAGCAGATACTGAAGAGAGATGTGGATTAAGAGAGAGGTAGAGGAAGATGAGGAGGGAGGGTGGCAAGAAAGAGAAAACAGGAGAGAAGAGAGGTGACGGGGGAGGGGGGGGAGTGATGGGCAGGCAGAGAGCAGAAGAGCCAAGAAAAGAGAGGCAAGTGGGAGATGAGCACCAAAGGAGCGCAGGAGTGGGTGGGAGGGAGAGAGAGAGGGTGAGACAGAGTGAGAGAGAGAGAGAGAGAGAGAGAGAGAGAGAGATCAGACTGTGTTTCTATGTTTTCTGCAAGACTGAGCGGTGACGTGATTGGCTGGGGGGGGGGGGGGGGCAGACCTGACTCTGAGATCAGAGACAGACAAAATGGCTCCCAGAGAACAGAGAACGCAGCATCAGGGCACTGTCATCTCCCTTCACACAGCTGTCAGCTGACACCAGCCGCCGCTACACACATCTGAAAGACACACACACACACACACACACACACACACACACACACACACACACACACACACACACACACACACACACCTCTTAAAGGCTAAGCCACCTGCGAAATGCCAGTGCAAGGGGAAAAACTGAAGATGATGGCCAATAATGCAGATCATTAAGTTGCTATAATATGTACATGTAATTTTTTAGGACATACTTTTTTTTTATGAAACACAGATGATATACATTATTGACAAACTGGCACACAACAGAGCCTTCTTTCTGATTTAATCCCTTCACCCATTGGCCTGTACTGACATGTGACACGCTCGCTGCTGAAGTTCCCTTGTTGCAGTGTGTCTGTGTTCTCCTGCCAGAGAAAATCCTGAGTAGGGAATTCACCCAGTTAGTGAGAAAATACTGTAAGGCAGCATGAAAACAAACACACTGGCTCACTGTGGCCACAAGAGGGCGCTGTCGTCAAAGGACAGCCTCTGATTGTAGGTCAGTTCTAATTTCTTCCCCCTATGATGATGCATGGTGAAGTCCTGACTGTAAATCAAATGGAGAATGATCACAACAGCATCATTTGCATACATTTTCACTTATAAAGCTCATTTGCATAACAACTTTGATTATTGTCCTTTTATGTAAAATTATTGTGCTTTTATTTGCTCTTGCAAAGGAGCTGCATCAATAACAATTTTCTGTCGGACAGATAAGATAAGTAGTGGTGTGCGCCCAGATTGCTCAGTTGGTAGAGCGGGCGCACATATGTAGAGGTTTAGTCCTCGACGCAGCGGTGCGGTTCGACTCCGACCTCGGCCCTTTGCTGCATGTCATTCCCCTTTCTCTCCCCTTTCATGTCTTCATCTGTCCTGTCAAATAAAGGCCTAAAATGCCCCAAAAATAATCTAAAAAAAAAATAAATAAAAAGATAAGCAGTGGTGGAAGATGTATTCTGATCTTTTACTCAAGTTAAAGAAGCTATAGAAAAATGCCAAAATACTTCAATTAAGTGTAAAAAGTAAAAGTACTCATTATGCAACAAAAACAATGCCCCTATGAGTGTTTTGTTATTTATTATATTTTTTTATTATTATTATTAACCAGGGGTGGGCGATAAGAAAATCTTCCATGATGGTATGTGTAATGATATTGAAGTCAGTGGTAAATTTTCTGCATTCTGCAAATTGAGTGTTTATGGATAAAATAACCACATGGAAATGTCTGTGTTTAGCGACTCCAGAAAATGAAATACATGACAAATGAAGATATTTTTATTACATTAATGTAAAAATTATATAAAAATCAAATATTGCCATGAAGCATTGTAGGTATCATTTTTAATTATGATGGCCGTTTTGATAATAGTAATTACAAAACAAGTCAAGCAAGCTGGGAGAGCGATGTTTAGAGCAAACATAATAATCATAATCAAAGCTTGCAGACTAAGGTTACCTGTAGACATCGGTGCTGGTTGACCAGCTGATTCTCCTTATGTACGGTATGGGGTTCCCATAATCTCGAACAAATTGAAAGATTGCTTTAAAAAATATTTTAAGTTTATTGCACAAGAACAGAAACACAGCAAATTGCGCTGTATATGGGGGTGAAATTTGCAGTCGGGAGAGATTTTTGATAGAATTGTGCGTATGATAATTATTTTTCTAATAAAAGTAAATCAGTAAAAGTATTTTTGGTTCATTTAAAGAGTTGTGCCCAAAACAATATATATTACAATGTGTTTAAGTTGCTAAAGAAACTGTACATATCAGCAAAAATTAATTTCTAATGTTAAAAACGTAATAATTGATGAATGTTCTACAATTGTGGCATGATTGTGGAGAATACATACATTTTGAGGTTAACCTCAGCCCTGTGTACAATCTGTCAGAATTTAGACGTGGTAGTCGTAATCTGCTAATTCCAAAGATATATTAATGTCACAACACTGTGCTCTTAGTTTGACAGGAGATCAATGTGACAAGTGTCATTATTATATATTATTTTGTTCTGGTTTTGAAGATGAGAGAAACGGATTAGTTAAACATCACTATAGGATTAATTCAAGCACTTTTTTATTATTCAACACTAAGAACATAGGAGTTAACCAAGCTTATTAAGTTAATTTATTTTGCTTTCAGGAAACATCTAGGGGAGGAAGTAAATGTATCTTTATCAGCTATAGCTGTTACTATCTCACTAGTAGCTTCAACTGGATTTGGCTCTCTTGCTTTGACTGTTTGGTTTGGTTTTAAGATGCTCTCTAAATTATACATTTCTATGGCATAAATCATATGTTAAAACAAATGTCAACGAGTTAGAGCCTGTCTTGAATATTTTGACTTGACTAAGTATGTAGTTACAAAGTTACTAAGTATGTACTTACCAATTATTCATGTGTAAGTAGCATTTTTATGTTATGTTGTAGGCCGAGGTGAAGATAATCACAATTACATTATATATTGTAGTGTTTAATTTGTAACAGTGAAACCTATTTCTGTCATATGTTTTGTATGTAAAATCTGAAACAGTAAAAGATGTCAGATAAATGTAGTTGAGTATATGAAAGTACAATATTGCCTTTTGAAATGTAGTGGAGTAGGAGAGTAAATGATAGCCCAACATGTAAGTAAAGTGAGGTACCACTGCAGATAAGTGTCAGTGATTCTGACTCAACAGACTCTTTGATCTAAAGCTGGCCAATGTTCTCTGTTAGCTTATTCCTTCCCAAAAAAAAGTGGCAGCTTGTCCTTTGGATCTTTTATCAGAGCTGAATCAGACAGATAGATCTCTGTCTCTCCATCTGATCCAATAACATAGTAAAGAAGCCTGAGCTGCCAAGTGTATAAAGTCTGGCAGACAGCGGCCACTGAAAAGAGCCCCGGAGAGATTTAACTATAGCTTCCATATATAGGAATGGGACTATCTGTGCTATTGATGTGTTTACAGTATGTCTGACTTTATAATTATGAAGTGGTAACAATTCTATAGCTTTGGCATTGCATTCAGGGAAAAAAATATAGTGTAATCTATAAAGACAGTGTTTTTTTGTTTTTATTCCTGTTTGGGGGGAAAAAAAACTATGAACTGATGTAACTCTCATTAAAGGTTAACTCTCATCTTTAAGCTGGGATCAGTTTAGTAAGGGCTGTTACTACACTCATACCAACACGAGACTGTCTCCAGATCAGCGTTTAAGTCTGTGTTGAAGGGAGGACGACTGGTTGTTATCAGAACTCTGGCAGATGTGTGTTCCGTTCAGTTTCCTGTTGACTAGTGAGTGGAAGTGACAGTGGCTGGATGTGGCTGCACACATTTGCACATACACAGGGGGCATGTGCATGAGAGCACACACACACACACACACACACACACACACACACACACACACACACATACTGTAGGCATACCCCCCCCCCCCCTCCCTTGTGCCCCTGAGCCTGACAGTCTGGACATGGGAGATATCAGAAAAAGGGAGAGGCATGAAAACAGAAACCAAGTCTTTGAGTTAGATCAGTATATAGCTGTGAAAGTGCATTTTTGGGTGACAAAATGGCAATGTCAGAACAGCTTGAAACTGAAGGAGGTAAGTCTCTCTTTCTGACCTTTTCCTTGTTGTCTTTCTCATAGCTGATTCAGCGACAAAAAACCCTAAGGTCAAACCAAGCAAAACAGCCAAAATAAGAAGATGTCTTATTGTTTTTCTTGATATATCTTTTGGTTTCTTGATGTTCAGAGAAATGCTGAACAAGTTTGACCCCTTTCTCTTTTTTTGTGTGACTTTGACAAAGGCGAATTAAACAAGTTGCACTTGTAGGTTTAAGTGTAAGCTCAGTGAAAACATCACATTGGGCACTTCAGGGAGTTAATTCAGCCACCGCACGCTCTAGCTTTAATCACTTATTGTACATGGATTTATGGCTTTAGGTGTGAATGTGTGACTGCAAGTTGGGAAGGCTAGCTTGTGAAGTGAAGGTTAGGCAGCTGTGTGTGTGTGTGTGTGTGTGTGTGTGGTTGGGGTGCTAGTTGAAGATAAGGCCTGCCCTATGCCTGAGAGCGAAAGAGACGGTGTGTGTAAGCCCTTCAAGCCTTTATCCTGACACACCTCCCACCCCCACCTCTTCTCCATCACCACACCACACACACATGCAGTGAGGATTAACCCCACCATGTACCATTTCAATGGGCAAGCTTTGGAGACACACACACACACACACACACACACACACACACACACACACACACACACAGAGGATTAACCCTTGTGTGTCCATTTCCATGGATGGTTCTTAGCTTCGCTCCGGTTGTGACAGCATTGACTGCTTGTGTTGCCATGGCTACAGGGGCCAGTGAATGTAAGATAGGCAAATCCACATAAGTCACCCACAACACACACTCTAAGCTACTACTGACTACACCTCCCCCTGGTACTACACACAAAGATGCTGCCAAAAGACTGACAGCAGGCTCGTGAGCTGTGAAGAGCTCGTGTCACAAGCTTACCATGGTCAAACCAATATACATAAACTCAGCCCAAGCATCTATGTTGCTAGTCTGTTAAGAGACAGGCCTTAGAGCAGCTTATCCTCTCTACATGTCTGGTTTCTGGGAGACACTGCACTTCACCATATTCAAGATTTCTTCCAGCACGAGTCTGCAAGCCTTCAATTTGTAAGGGAGTTATGTGCCAAGATCGCATATTCAGACAGAAAAGATCTGCAAATATGTCAGAATAGAGTGACACCCTCTGTTGTGAGATAGCAGAAAGGTAAACATACAATGAAAAATCATTATTCCTGGCTTTACTGTCTCAGAAAGGTCAGAATTTCCGAGACGATCAAGAAAATGGCTTGATTATGAGGCCCATATTTAAACAGCAGAGGAGTATGTCACTGGATTTAGGACAGATATAGGAGTGACATAATAGGGGTGGAATGGATGTTTGACTGATGGACTAAATGATAACATGGATGATAAATCAAATCATTGTTATTCCACTGACCATATTAACGTTAAAACAGCTGAAGTATTTACTTTAATTGATTACTAATATGTTTATCTTCATTATAATTCTTGCAATACTGCATTATTAGTGTCTTTCTTCTCTTCTTAGCTTTTCTTCTTTACCTTAAAACAAAAAAAATATAAATATTGGAGACTGGAGAGCACTTTAGCAATAAAGTATGTGAACAAAATCCAATATATCATGCCTACAATATCTAAATTTGTCAGATACCTTGTGGAACTGATCCTTGAAATTCACCCTGCAAACTAAAATTAATCTGAGCACTCATCTATAAAATATTTGTTTTAAAAGATGTTCCAGTTCACACTTCTCCACACAATCAGCATGGAGTACTAAATCAGAATAAAACTTACATAGTAAACATACGTATACACTCTTTATCTGTGGGTCACATTATTTAAAATTGTTCTCTGGAAAATAATTCCACTTCAACCAAAAGAATGTTAAATAGTGTTGTAATAATATTACCTATCAGCACCAGTATTCAGTTTCCATAGAGCGGCTCCCAAGAGCAGCTTAATTTGTGAATAAATCATTAATGAAACATTGTGTTTTCACTCCCTGTGTACATGGATAGTGTATAAATCAGAACTACGTTGGTGCTGGTGGTTGCAACGTCCCTAAATAATTGAGGCAGGGAAAAACACTTCCGTGTATGAAAGATTTTTTTCAACCTTGATATGGGATCACCTGTCAAAAATATCCCAGTCATCCTATAGGTGGTAACAAATTATCAAATATTATGACATACACTTGCATAAAGATATAAAAAACCACTGACCTAACACTACTTGTTCTTTTTATACCCCAACCATGGCCATATGGATGAGTCCTCGCTGGCTGTGATCTAAATATCTGATTATAATTTGATGCGATTTAAGCAGATTTGGAGGTCTATGGGATTCTCCTTTTGGCTTAGTGCTTCCTGTGTGTGTGTGTGTGTGTGTGTGTGTAGAGAGAGAGAGAGAGAGGGATTCCCAATGGTAATGGATTTACTGGTCTACCTTGGAGGCAGTTCAGTGTTCAAACTCAAAGACACAATTACTGGAAACAACCCAAGTCTGTTATAGGTACATGAAAGTTAATTTATTAGATCTCAATCTACTTTTGACTGATCAGACTGCTGCAGCGGCTGTGCATGCATCACCCTGCATGGACCCATAGTGCATATGACCGTGGTCTTGGCTGTCACTGTCTCAGTTCAGTTGTTTGCAGCAAGCTGATGTGCACTAATTAGGCAAACATGAAAACCACTTTGTAGTCAGCATGATGTTTATTTCCACACGCACTTCCACTCGACTGCATTAGGCCAATTCTCATCAGTGTCAGTTACAAGGAAGGAATGGGATGTAGAGAGGAGGAAGGAAGAAAAAAAAAATGCTTACCAGACAACCTTCATGTGCAGTTGTGCATTAGTGGGGGGAGGAGGAGAAGGGGGATAGGGTGGCTGGCGGTGCTGGGCAGAGGATTGAGGAGCAAATGCATTGCGGAGGGAGAGGAGGAGGAGGGCCTACAGCTATTGTTCATGTCCTCCCGTGAACAAAGGGCTCATCTGGGTCCGTATGTAAACCCACAGCAGGCTTCAGCCCACTGACAAGGCCTCATGCGGGACAAAACATAACCGACTGACTCCCGCAATTTAGGCCTTATTCCGTTTCAGTCTCACGGTTTGAGGAGATTTTTTTCATTGATCCTACTCAGAGGGACGTATTGTGTTGGTACGTTGCGTCCAGCCAACCGCCGTCCAGCGGGCCTATCCGTTTTTACGCACGGAGCGTACACACGGTCTATCATCACGGATCTGTAAACATCAATTTTCTGATTGGACTTCTTTGCAGGTAAAGGGTCGCTTTACCCGAACACACTCTTTGACTGCAATGTCTAGCTGATGTAGCGATTGAATGTGGTTTACGAGCTGCCGTGGTTGTAATGTGTAGTCTTATTTCGGTGCTTTCTCGTTAAAAAGGAATTTAACGCTAAGGCGTTAGCAAGACGGCTAACACCAGCCAACTGGTTACTGTTTTCTGGCTTGCTAACGTTAGCTAGCCGTGCAGGCCTATACGGATGATTTGTTACAGTCAACGTTTTGGTGGTTGAAGATGTCGTGGTTATTGGTCGTGTTTGGTCTATATTTACATGGCTGTGCATGGCTTGTTAAAATGAGTGCTGGTTAATAAGAAAAAGAGAGAATTACAGATACATTAACGGTTACGTGTTAGCATTAGGCGCTTGCTGCTTCTAATTGCCTTTGTAAGCAGACAACTCCACGTCAAGTGCGTTTCGACTGTTAAAGTTATGATATACATAGATGTTGAAAAGGGCACTTGAAGTACGGCTTAATAAAAAGCGTCAGATTTCGCAAAAAGTTTGCTAACGTAGGTTAATGGTTCAGTATAACAGCTATCGTTGGATAGGCTACTTATATGTTTGTCCCTCTAGCAATCATGGAGGCAGTCTGGAGTGGCAGGGGTCCCAAACCACTACAGGTTACTTTTATTTAAAGGAGACTTGTAATGCTGAATGGATTTTTGTGTTTTTAACAATGTTTTTAACATCCATGTTACTCAACAGTGGAGATGAGTTTTGTTCTTATGAGGCCACTGACCATTACTTCAAGCCAGGAAGATAATATGTGCATCTATAATATGTATATTGTATATGGTGTACTGCGTCTACTTATTTGTAAGGGAAATAGGAACATGATTCCCAGTGGAGGAAGTGGAGTCCAGCTGATGTGATTGTGACTGCCTGTCATTAACCGCTAACAGGAGAGGAGATGAGCTAATGGAGCTCTCAACAACTAATGGACACATAACCATTGATTATTTATTTATTTATCAAACCCATTTGTTTTCCTCTGTTGGTGCATCCAGCCCATAGCATAGCAGTGCTTGCTCACACAGTAAACAACTTGTTTTTACACAAAGTGAAGGTAGGGTTTCAAAATGGATGGGGGATGTATGGCCCTTTTCTCTCATGTAGAAGGGGCAACTGTTGTTTTGAATATCTGTGATCTTCTTCATAGAAAACGTAATAATTTACCTCTCATCTATAAGAACTATGGTATATATGTAGCTACTGTTTTGCATACAGTAGGAACATAGTAGAATAGAAACCAGTAGAGATGTAACTTCTCTCCATAAGAGAAGTTGGGTTTGGATTGGATACCAACATGATTTAGGAACACCAACCTGTGTGTCAGTGTGGCCCCTAAAGTTTGTGTTGGGCTGTGCTGTTTGTCCATCTCACTACAGTCTGTATGTAAAGTCATCAACCAAAATACAGAAAACAAGAGTCCTCTTTTTTAACCTCATCTCACAGAGGAGAGGTTGTTTTACTTTTTTGTCTTACCGTATACTAGAAGTACATATTTCACATCACTGTGCTTTTAAAATCAGATTTCCCTGCTTGAAAACATCCTATTAAACAATTAAAGCGTATCTCTTCCTGTCTGTGGCTCTAGGTATACCTCACACACACAAACCATGTGCACACACACACACAGAGAGTCAGGGATACACTTAATATGCAGAGACAAGATACAGAGACATTAATGAGGCGGGGCTTCACCATGGTGACCAAAGAGGTCGTGACCGAGCGGCCTGCACGCCTGGATGTCCTTTATAGGAGAGCTGGGCAATTAGAGTAGAACTGTGGATGTGGGGTCAATATTGATCTGTTTGTGTTTAGTATTATATAGTTATTAATGGAGAGCAGCAGTTTCTGTAGAAGTGTAGCAGGAGTGCATTGTTTACAAGAGGCTCTCTCATCATGTTGTTTTGTGTCGCTACGAAACAAGATTGGTGTATTGGGGATGACCTGTGAATGAGTGCAACCAACTGAAACTGGGCCATACTGGCCTGTTCAGGTTACATGTGCATTCACCCTCACACGATACAGTGGTTCTTTGTAAGTGTCACTCCAAAAGTTAATAACTATATTAGAAGTACCACTGTAATTCCCAAGGGTGTAGCAACTTCAGGTACCACCACCTTCTGTTCTCTCATTTATGTCCTTTCTTTTTCGGCTTATAATTTAGGCCCTTATTTACAACTGGGCCAACAACAACATACTTGTGTGTTGAAAGGTTTACAGTGTCAATCTTTAAATTTGTGGATTTATAAATACAGCATGTATTACCAGAATTGACTCATTCATTGTTTTATCTAATTTAGCTGTCACACCCTCAGGAGTTTTATTTGCCATTAGCTGTTTTATTGCCATTAAAAAAAAGTTAAAATTAAACAAAACATTTATGTTTCTCACCTCTCTTTCAGGCTGTTCCTCCAAGTCTTTCAAGCTGTACTCCCCCAAGGAGCCCCCCAACGGTAGCACTTTTCCCCCTTTCCACCCCGGCACCATGCTGGACAGAGACGTGGGGTGAGTTTTATGTCTGTGTTTCCTGTGTGTTTTATGTGTCTGCTCTGGGTGAGGAGTTCACAGTTCCAGCCTTGAAGAATCTTCGACAGGTGCTTGTATTATTGCATACAATGTTTACATAGCCTTGTAAATCCAGCCTCAATATCATGACTTTCATTTCCTCAACAATATGTTAGTCAGGAAAACATCCACTGGTAATCGATTTAGCTTGGCAGCTGGTAGTCTGGCCAGTCAGCAAACTGTAGAAAGTATATGGTGACGGCTACAACAAGCAGCGCTGTATTGTGAATTTGAGTTGCAGTGACTGGTTGTGTTTATTCAGCAGATTCACAGACTTTCTGAACAAGCGCTCGAGACATTTTAGATGTACATTCATTTTCAGAAGCTGTACATTTCTCAAGAAACTAGTTTCAGTGGATAGTTTTGGTTGTAATTTGATGTTTCCAGGACAACTGCAGTGTTTTACCGGTTAGAAATCTGAGGTAAAATCAAGGTACAGCCCATGTAGTGTTGTTTGTCCAGTCAGGTGCACCGACTGGACACTCATACTCCACTTTGACAGCATACCGTCACTTTCCAGGATCATGTGCTAAATTTGATTTTAGTGTAGCATAGAGTATACAGCACATGCTGGTATAACTAAAATTGTTCCGATACCAGAATCGGAAATGCCTCCAGTACTGCCTTAAATGCTGGTATCTGTGAGTATACGAGTCTATGAACAGCTCCGATGCCGTGTAATTTAGCCCCGAATAAACTACTTTAAAGTAGTTTATTTGTTATTTTCCGTTATGATTGACTGTTAAACTAGATAATAAAAGAAAGTTATATGGCATTCATTCTCTGTATGTATTTGCTCATGTTTTACAAAGGGTTTAACACTCCTGGGTTTATTGGTGATATTTAGCAAAAGAGGGCGCCTGTCAACATCCTGTCATTTGTTGAAAGGTTGATCCAATGGCCCGTATGTTTAAGTGTTAGAGGTGTGACGAGATCTTGTGATATTAAAACGATATCAGTACACAAGTGCAGAATTACGTCGGTACTATCGAGGACCAATTGACTCTAAATCAATCTGTGCCAAATTTCGGTACCTGAGAATGCATAAGAGAGCGTCTCTGTCCTCTCTGCATGTTTCACAGAGAGCGGGGTTCAGCTCCGACACATACACACACACATGCGGGAGGTGCGGTGCAGACGGAGCGAAGGTTACGTTGCCTCTGCCAAGTCACAGTGAAACACAACAATGCCGGTAAAGCGGACACAAGTGTGGTTACAGTTTTCAAAACTTCACGCAAGACATCGTTTGCTGCAGTATAATATAATAGCAAGATCGCCGTGCAGTTAATGTTACACTTCTGAGACAGACAGACAACTTTATTTATATAGCACCTTTCAGGAACAAGGCAATTAAAGTGCTTTGCATAAAACACTAAAGAGCAATTCAAAACGGTCATGAAAATAAAACGGGCTAAAAAAGAACAAGATACAAATACAAGAATAAAAGTCACAGTGCAGTGTAAGGCCAGCTACACACTGGATGCGTGGCGTTTCTGTTGCGTGTCAGCTGCGTGGCGGCTGCGTGGCGTTTTCTGTCTTTGCACACCAGAAACATGTCTGACACGGCGCTGCTGCTGCTAGCCTTGTCTGTACACATGTATGTTTCCCATTGATAAACTGCACTCAAACAGTAGTATACTTCATGTACATAAATATATACTGATTTGATTACAGCAAAGACAACATTGGCAGTATTGACGGCAAAATAGGCTACAGAATATTTCGTTCTGTATTGACAGGTGCAATATTTGAATAATAATAATAATAATTTTTTTTTTTTAATTACATTTATGTCAAAACCTAGAGGCTTTCAAACATCAAAATGTCATTTATTAACACGCTTGCGTGTCACGTGAAAAATAGGCGTCGGTCCTATTTCTAGCATGCACGTGTTTTCGGCGCGGCTCGAGCCGTGCCTGAGATGTGTGTGTCACGCAGGCAGTGTGCAAGCTCTAACCTGTTAACATGGGAGCCGAAATAAAAACAGACGCAGCCACGCAGCTGACACGCTCGCGCCACGCATCCAGTGTGTAGCCGGCCTAAGAAATAATTTTTTGATTACCAGGCTGTAGGCAGGGGTTTGGGAGGAGAGAGGGATGCCACAGTTATTAGGTCTGAAGAGGTTAGTTATACATGAGAGAAGCCATTTGAGTTTGTGGCAAAACCTTTTACACTGCTCATTTTTCATTTTGTGACTTTCGATTGAATAAAAGACAATTTTTTTCAGTCATATTTCATCATTTAAGTTTTCTTTAAAATAGTGTTTAAATCTTGTCTCGTTCTCGTGACCTGAGTGTCTCGTCACACCCCTATTAAGTGTAGTGTAATTTTAGCCACCCACTATCCAAGCAAATGCCTGTTGAGTTACAATGACTAGGGGAAATTGTGGACCAGCTGTGCTAGTGTTTATTGCTAAAATTGATTTGTCTTGACTTGTGTTGCTTAGTAAGGCTAGAGGGTATCCCTCTGCAGGATTGTGTGCTGTGCGTCAAAGCTTGTCTTGCAGTAAGCAAGTCTGCTACAGTTGGTGAATGTGTTTGTGTGTGTATCTGAGAAATGTTATTATTTACTGTCTCCTTGTATCATCCAGTTCTTGCCATGTTTGGCTTGGGTCCCAGAGTTGTAAAGACAGACAAGCTCCTGGAGCAGGGGCATATTAGCACTATAGCTAAATGTAATAATCTCTCTGTCTCTTGTTTCTCCAGTCCCACCCCAATGTATCCTCCCACATACCTGGAGCCCGGGATAGGGTAAGACTGCATTGTTTTCCCATATCTCCAGCTGGTGTGAAAAGGGCAATAATAACACAAGTAAAGATTAGTTCTTGGGAAGTTGTGCTCTTATCTCACTTTTAAAATAGATTTTGTATTTAGTCTGTGACGAGGCTAAACTAGGTGGTGTAACAGCCCTAAAAGTATGGAGGCCGCAAGAGCTTTAACATTGCTGCGATCATTAAAGATAAAAGTGAACAAAATAAATCGTACGAATACCACAAGCTAAATGTTCTCCACCCCTGTCCTGCTTTTCTTTTCTCCTCCTGTTTTTCTATGATGGACCAGGAGGCACACACCATATGGCAACCAGGCAGACTACAGAATATTTGAACTCAACAAACGGCTACAGAACTGGACAGAGGTTCGTAGGCACACACATGCAACACTCAAAAGCAATCCAATCAGTTAGTTGGTAACTGATTAATTTTCTCCTCCGCGCCCTGTAGGAGTGTGATAACCTGTGGTGGGATGCATTTACTACAGAGTTCTTTGAAGATGATGCCATGTTGACCATTACCTTCTGTCTGGAGGATGGACCCAAGCGTTACAGTAAGAAACAAAGTCGCTGGAACATACTGCCTCTCTGTTTCATACATATACCGTCCCTTTAACCCAAAGTCTTACAGTCAGAAATGGATTGCATACTATAACTTGCCAATTTCCTCCTGTCTCATGCCCCTTGTGTTTTCTCTCCTCCTCTGAAGCAATTGGTCGGACGTTGATTCCAAGGTACTTCCGGAGTATATTTGAGGGCGGTGCCACTGAGCTCTACTATGTGCTGAAACATCCCAAGGAGTCCTTCCATAATAACTTTGTCTCCCTTGACTGTGATCAGTGCACCATGGTCACTCAGAATGGAAAGCCCATGTTCACACAGGTGTGTGTATGCATCTCTTGCTATTATTCTGTCCACCCCTTGTTTAAATAAATGTATGGCTATTTCTGTCAATAATACGGCTTAGAAAACAACTTTGCATTACACAGATATTACTGAATACAAATGACTGGTACATTTTTATACGAAATAGAAACTTTTTAGCTTGTGACTCCTAAACAGAAGCAATGCACACACTTATACAAAAACAGTGCAAACATTTGAAAAAATGTGTTAAAAGCCGCTTTAGGTTTAGCCTGAATGGTTGTTAACTTTAGCTCCTTACCATATGGATGCATACCTCCCTTGAAGGGTCATTGTGGAGTAAAGCCTAAGTCTAAGCCTCCTTGCAAGGTGGCTGCAAGCAACTTAATAGTTTGGAAGCCTTTCTCAAGCGATTATGTGATCACCCCACCACACAACCCTAGTGTTAAAAATGTAATGTTTGCTTTACATCTGTGGGCAGCGGTGCAGCTTTTACCCGTCTCTCTCTCTGACACTACCCTGTGTCCTCTGAACTGCTGTAGGTGTGTGTAGAAGGCCGCTTGTACCTGGAGTTCATGTTTGACGACATGATGAGGATAAAGACGTGGCATTTCAGCATCAGACAACACCGTGAACTTATCCCCCGCAGTATACTGGCAATGCACGTGAGTGGATACAGAGGGGAGTGGGAATGGCCACACGTAGTTTACTGACTGTATATAATGTGTGTGTTTGTGTGTCAGCTTTGTAATCTGTCCCCTGTTGATTCCTCAGGCCCAGGACCCACAGATGCTGGACCAGCTGTCCAAAAACATAACAAGATGTGGCCTCTCAAACTCCACCCTTAACTACCTCCGAGTAAGTGATGCACACACACAACATTTTACCTTTTAAAATGATGCTGGTCTTGAATGTTTTTTTCTCTTCATTGTGTCTTGATTATGGTCACTTTTTTATTGGTGCCTTTTATGTTCAATTTAATGTTCAACTTGTTCAATAAAATATTTTAGAATTCAACAAGCAATTTGCTTTATTTTAGCAGAATATTTAAAGCAGCAGAAAGGCAGAAATGAGTACACTTTAATATCTTTATCACAAGTAATATTGTTATTGTGATATTCAACCACGTTATCGCATATTTTCCTCATATCGTGCAGCCCTAATGATGCTCCAGTACATCCAAATCTTGGGCTTCTTTTATTGAGGCACTAAAGATAGATGTGTAGATCGTTTTTGACCAGTGCTGGCACTTTATAGCAATGTTTTAATGATTGAGTGGATCTTGTGTTTTACCAACATACACAGAAGTCTGCACAGGTTGGACAGGAACTGCAGGTCTAGTGTTGTTGTTTACAGACGCTGTGATAGTCAGAATCTCATGCCTGCAAATGTAAAAGTGGTGCATGGCATTGTTGAAATTGGTCTCACTTGAGTCATGTTTATTTTTTTTTGCTTCCAGTATTTTATGATCAGATTTTCCAATCTGAGAATTTTCAAGTCCAAAGATGAGGTCATTTCATCTTGAACACGAGCTGATAATAATGATGATGCTTGATCAATTGGAGTATCTCTAATGATCCTAAAACATCTTAAAACACTGTGTAATCTCTAACCTGTTGCCTCTCTTTGTTCCCTGCTCCAGCTGTGTGTGATTCTGGAGCCCATGCAGGAGCTGATGTCCAGACACAAGACATACAGCCTCAGCCCCAGAGACTGCCTCAAGACCTGCCTCTTCCAGAAATGGCAGAGGATGGTGGCACCACCAGGTAGGTAAACAACATGCACAGATAAAGCCACACACAACCACATAAACCCACAGGAAATGTATCTGTAACTCTCTTGCTTCATCCCTTCTCTGTAGCTGAGCCATCAAGACAGGCGCCAAACAAACGGCGGAAGCGTAAGATGTCGGGTGGCAGCACCATCAGTGGAGGAGGAACTAATAACAACAACAACAACAAAAAGAAGAGCCCTGGCAGTGGCTTCCCTCTGACCAGCCAAGTTCCAGTGAGTACATCGCTGCTGTCTAGTGTCGGCACTCTGCTATTACACCTCCGACTGAAACATTACCACTATGTTTATAGATAAACTGTCGCATTGATTCATTAAGGGACGTTCACATGTCACAATGCCAACGACAGTGCCTATAACAAGTATTCCCCTCAGGACATTTGTTTTGTTTCAAGTGAAAACAAACACACACACACATATATATTAGGGCTGTCAATCGATTTAAAAAATCTAATTAATTACATACTCTGTGATTAATTAATCGAAAATAATCGCATACATAATTAACGGTGCCTGAACCGATACTTTTTAAGAAAGTAAAAAAAGAAAAGAAAACAAAGGGTACTAAACAACAGTCAGTGACATTAAAGAACGGCTTGTTTATTGCTAAGGCCATATGGTCAAAATGAAATGATTTAATAATAATGTATAACAATAACTTATTTCACTAGTAAATTGCTGTTGAACGACAAAAACAACCACCAGATGGGAAAGGGACATTTACAATAACTTCAAATGCACCACGAGACTGTAGTTTACCAGTTTCATTGAACGCACCGTCTGTGTCGTTTCTCCAACGGCAGCTGCAGATTGTTACATACCAGTGTTGAATCCTCTACTATATATATATATATATATATACACAAATATTAACATATGACACAATCATTACACAATTATTATAAATGAATCATCAGCCAATTTTTAAAAAAAGTGAAACCAGTTGAATGGAGAGGAAGGTGTGACGTGATTTAGAGATAAATACACCTGTATCATGAGAATCTAACAGCTGATCTAACCTTTCTGCAAAAACTACATCGTAAAGACAAAAGCACATTATAAACAAAGATTATGACAAACTTAAGTAAAGTTATTAATGAGGGAAAGAATACAGGACATTTTAAGCGACATCGAATACAGTGCCTGTTAAAAAAAAACTCATGACATTGGGCTAGTTTTTGACAGAAGGCGTGTGGGAGATGATGAAATTAAGTGGAAGAAAGTTACATGGTCTAATGAGACCAGATGAAGCATGTTGGCTGTGATATTAAATGCTATGTTTGGTGTAAGCCAAGTAAATTTGCAACAGCAGAAACACTGCAACATGGCTACACCAATAGACTTTATGGTGGGGACGGGCTTGAGAAAGTAGCTGTATAGGCAAAGGATAAATTTATACTTGTACACAAGAAGGGATCAGTTTACTTTGCTCTCTATGACGGGACTGCTGTTACACCCTCCACTGAAACAATATATTGATTGCTGTGCTTCTGTTTTGCGTTTCTGCAGGATGTGATGGTGGTGGGAGAGCCCACGCTGATGGGAGGGGAGTTTGGTGACGAAGACGAGCGTCTGATCACAAGGCTGGAGAACACGCAGTTCGACGCGGCCAATGGCATTGACGACGAGGACAGCTTCAACAACTCTCCGGCGCTGGGCTCCAACTCGCCCTGGAACAACAAGGCGCCCTCCAGCCAGGAGAGCAAGAGCGACAACCCCACCTCACAGGCATCGCAGTAGAGCCCAGAGCCCCGCAGCCTCAACACAAACCCCCACCCCGACAGCCACGAGTGCAACAGCCCATCGCCTGATCAACAACCCAGACATCCCTGTAGAGCTCAGATTCATCACACGCAGTTGGCCCAAAGGGGGGCTCAGCATATCTCAGACAATGTCACTGAGCCATTGCTAGGACTTCCTATTTACATTTAGGCACCGGGTCCCACCTCTGTCTCCCGTTTCGTCATCTCACACTCAAAATTTCCCATCTCACTAATTTTCTGTTTAAACAGCGACTGGGTAGATGACAATGGAGGCACAGGGATTTAAACCAGGGGAGAACTGTGCACACTAAACTGTCCATACAGACCTTCACATGTAGGCAGATGGAGGGGATGGTGTCAGCGGGGCTTTGAGATGGTGGCGAGTTGCTTAGGGACCACTTGTCCACCCGTCCTCTAAACATGGCTCTCAATTCTGGTCTGCTCTGTTGACGTCAAGTCAATCGTAATGTTTGTTAATTGTGTGTGTGTGTGTGTGTGTGTGTGTGTGTGTGTGTGTGTGAAAAATGTGTGTGTGAAAAATGTGTGAGGAGAGAAAAGAGGCCGCCTGAGCTTATTTGTGGCTTTGCTGAAGCAGACAGACCAGAATTTAGAATCCGACTATAAAACCATTGAAATTCACACACTGGTAGGAGAGCTGAAAAGTGGCACTAGGGAAACAACACACACACACACACACACACACACACACACACACACACACAAACATAATTATTGAAGGATTTTGAGTCCCCTAGTGCCAGAGCAATCTCTGATTAGACTACAATGGATGCAGTCTTTCAAACGGAGAGCATTTACAACACACACACACACGCATATACACACAATTACACATTTTAAGAGTTTTTATACAGTATATATTTCCCTAGAATGTTTTTTAATTTGTATTAAACGCCTTCATTTCAATTGTTACTTTTTTATTTTCTACCAATACTGAAAAGCTACAGACCAAGGAGCAACACAGGACTTTTATCCCTCCCCCCCCTCTAAAATATATTGTTTTTATCTTTTATGTTTATAAAAGAGAAATAATTTAGTGTGGATGTTTTTGTTTTGTCTTTTGCGTTCCTTTTTTGGAGATTTAAATTTTTGTGTATTTGTGCTTGTATATTTAAGGTAGTAGCAAAGTTCTGTCTGACTGTAATAAAATGTATTCTTACTTAGATTTACCTAAAGCCATCCCGATCTAATGTAAAGAAACAAAAATAGGAAAAAGGAGAAAAAACACTCATGAACCCGTCCCCTCTACCCCCCCCCCTTCTATTTCCTCCCCCCTCTTTTTTAAAACTTGTGTAAATTAAATTACAAAACCCCCAAGGGTACAATGGCACCACGGAATGATGATTTTACTGATTTCTTTTGTATTTATTCTGGAAATTTTAGAAATTCACATGTATTTCATCTATACACGAAGTGATTTTTCAGTTAACATTTATCACAATTCTGTGTACTGCAACTTTCAACTTGATGTCAAGTGAATGTGCTCACTGAATTTTAGTTAACCGGTGAATTTCATATTTCATCACTGACTAAAACAGATTTTTTTTTTATTAGTTTTTGTTCAAATTGCCTTCATTTGTGTCTTTCATAACCAACGGAATGATACCATCAATCACTCGAACATCTTCTAAAGCCAGCTTAACATTAAGTTCAGTCGTCATATTGGGTAGCAAAGCTGTCTGTAAAGTCTGATAAAAACAGCTGAAGCTCTATTTTATACATTTTTCCATTTTGTTACAGTTGATTCCAGCAGCAGTTATGATTGAGTTTGAATGGTGACTTGTACCTTCTCCAATCCCTGTAGAAAAAAATCATTGTTTGATATATATTTTTTGATTTGGTTAGTTTCTGCCCTTGATAATTAATGTATGGTACCAATAAAAAGATACATTTTCACTTTAAAAGATTGTTTTTGTAATTATTGCAACAAAGCTCATAAATGTGTAATGTTTGCTTCAACAACAATGGATCCTACAAACCCCACAATGCATTTTGTGTTTGGTATTTGCCCATGTCTTTCACACTCCACACCCAATTACTTGTTCAGACCTCTGAGATCCAGAGCTACAGAAAACAAAGCTGAATAGAACCAGTCTTGTACAAAGTACTTGAAAGCAATACTTGAGTAAAAGTACAAGTATCTTACCAGAAAATGACTTTGGTATAAGTTAAAGTGCCCTTTCAGAAAATTACTTGAGTAAAAGTCTTAAAGTATCTGATATTTACTGAACTTAAGTATCAAAAGTAATTTTCTGATATTAAATGTACTTGGGTAAAAAGTAGAAAAAAACTTTGATTAAGAACTTTATGGCCAAAAGTGTGTAACGTTATCTTCATCCCCACTGTTGTCGGGGTGGTCATCGTCTGTTACCATGGCGGCAGAGCCTGCAACAGGTACTTCCATGACACTATCAGTCCGTACGCTTCCTCCTCTTCTTCTTTAGTTTTGGCCTATGTTTTTTTTTTTTTTTTTTTTTTGTCGCTTGGCAACAAACAGGCATTAGGTCACCAACTGGAATCTGGAATGGAGCGTGCATTATCTTGGCAATTTAGGAGCAATGATTGGCCAAACCTGCTTTTTTCCAGTGTAAAAAATTTTCAAATTTTATTTTGTAGTAACGAGTAACTAAGATGCTTAGGGGAAATGTAGTGGAGTAAAAGTATACATTTTATTTAGGAAATGTAGTGGAGTAAAAGTTTCCGGAAATATAAATAACGAAGTAAAGTACAGATACGTGAAAATTCTACCTAAGTACAGTAATGAAGTATTTGTACTTTGTTACATTACAACACTGAATATAACTCCTTTGTTATGAGTAAACTGACCTTCAAATTGTGATCAGAATGAGAGAGGAAGGTGTACAGTTAAGAGTAAAGCTTTATGCACTTTTTTTCCCACCTCCCCTTTTTTTTTTAACTGCACATCAGTCTTCTTCCTCTCACCTTGAAACAAACCCCTCCTCAGTGTAGTCGCATCCCTCTGCAGTCTGACTGTCGTAACCTCGTCTGTGAAGTTCAGCTCAGATCAACAGGCTTCAGGCTGTGCTGCTGGGTATCCCGGAAGCTGCTGGGTGTCCCTGTGTGCTCAAATCTTGTCCTGAAGGCACAGAGGCCTGCTGGTATCATTGACAGGGTAGTTAATTTCTTTCACCTGTTGAACCAGGTCTACATTAGTCCTTGAATAGAAAGCTTGAATGAAAACAGCAGGCAGGATGGAAGAGCCCCCAGGGAACAGATGGCAGACTAGTGCTCCAAGGCCTTGTCTGTGAAACAGATTCACTCAAAATGGCTGGTCTTCGCTTTCTACTTTTAACACTATGTCTGAAATAAAACAAGCCTCTTCCTATTATGAAAACTTCTTGATGTGACGGCATTGCAACCAACATTATGTCATTGTGATGCAGCAAGGTGTGGCCTGGCATGTGAGCTGATGAATGGCGAAGACTTTTTTTGTGTGATGCTTTACTGTCTCTGCTTTGTTTCTGTAACAACCAGGAAAGTGCACAGGCTGTGGTTGGTAAAGTTAGTCCAGGTGAGAGTCAAAATCAATGATGGCAAATGTCCTTCACTGTCCTGTCTGTATCAAAAGCCTTTTATTTCCCAAAGTTACAACAGTCAAAGTATTTGAGATGTGTGTGTTTGTGTCCCTCTACTATTTACAGAGGTCAGTTCAGAAGAATGAGTAGCAAAGGGGCCACAGACTCTTAAATACCGGGTGTCTATGTCAAAGCCCTGCGGTACATCCACTTCCTTCCACATCAATCTGCCTCACACATACATCCACCCACCTGCCAACTATCACACTTTCTCTTCAGGCATTTATTCCACTCCCCGTGTCACATTGTACCTGCAGAGCTTTAAAGGCTGTAAGTGAAGACTCCAGCCAGCTGAAACACTGAGGGTCTCCTGGGGTTAAAGTAAAGCTGTAACAACCCCATGAGAACTCTTACCTCCATGGAAGAGCAGACGGTCTTTGTCCTCACTCTGGCTGTTGTGCCACCTGACACTGCCAAGCTCTTTTTGGGGGATTTCCCAGCCATATTTGTGAGTCAAAAAAGGCAAAGAAAGAGAGTATAGGTTTAAAAAAAAAAAAAAAAAAAAAAAAAAAAAAAAGGAGCAGCATGCACTTCAAATATTTCATGGGTCCAGGTCATGTTGCTTTCTTTGCATTTGCAGGACTTTCTTGTTGTCCTTCCATTGCTCTTTTTTCTGCATACATTTTCTTCCTCAGTAATTCTTCTAGCTCTAATTTAAACTGCCCACTTGTCAGATCAACAGAAGCTTTGAATATACTAATAACAGCAGTCGATGTGGTCACAATAACCTCAATCTGCTGTTGATTCAATAATAAAAGGTCCTATTATGGGTGTCCTTTGACACTTTAAATAGAATAACTTCATATTGTATATGTCCTGGTACAAAAGTCCATGTATCCAAAGCTACATCATAATGTAGCATACATCTAATGAAACAATGTCTGTCAGAGGTCACTATATCAGACATGGTGTTCTCCAAAGTCGTTTTGATATCGCCACATTGCTCATCCTCTGTCCTCCTTAAATCTGAACCGTTTCTTTACAAAATAAAACACTGACTAAAAAACCACAAGCAAACTTTCAAAATACAGAAAAGTAAAAAAAAATAATGTGAATGTTAAGTGTGTGTGTTCATATGTTCAGACAGTTGATGTATAACTTTGTCTACCTGCCTTTCTGTTTGTGTCAGTTAATGTTCTCTTTCACCTCTCAACTGATGTTCTTCTCTTCTACCTCTCTCATTATATTCTGATTTTCCTTCTTCTCTCTTGCCTCATCTCCTTCTCTGTCTAATGACGCGGTAAAAGAAGAGCTCGTCTCATTTAGTCCGGAAATTGAGGCGCTCCGTGTAGTCTTTACCAGAAATATTGGACCCTTGATGGTAAAGTTAATTTACCAAAGAACTCATGGGGTAAAAACATGGAAGCATCAACTGTTGCTTTAAATTGTCAGACAAAACCATTGTGAAATGTATTATCTATTATTATCTAGGTGCAGATAAATGGGTCTACCAGAGAAGGTTAGACTCTTTTTTTTTCTCATTCATCAATGTTGACAAATGTGAATCAACAATCTGCTGTAGTTAAAAAGCAGTAATTTTGCATCTTAATCTGTGGTTGACCAGGAAGCATTCATGTAAAATGCCAGAATAATTACATTGAATTCAGTTTTCATACCTTAAATAAATCCCCGTAAAGTTGTCATGAAGGGGGGAATTATCTATCGAGACCAAACCCGTTTTTTTTGTACCAGGCTGTAAACATGTTTATTTCTGCTGAGAAATTGGGATTTTTTTTTAAACATGGGGGTCAATTGGGCTTTACCAGGATTGACTCCCCTCAAGTGGCCATTCGAGGAACTGCAGTTCAGCCCCGGCGCTGCATGGCTGCAGCATCCCATCTCATGCCGTCCCGTCTCATGCCGTCCCGCCTGGTGCCTCCCCGAGCTTCTACTTTTCAAAATAAAAGCTGGCGTCTGGAATAAATTACTTTACTACTTTAATACTTTATTTTTTTTAAAGACACTGAGTGTACCTTAAGGAAAATCACAGAAAGAAACCATCTTTGTCTGCAACCATAAATTACTCTAGGTATAGAGTTATAATATTCGCTAACAATGTCAACCAACGATGATGCAGGTTTCATCAAATGTACGTTAACATCAGGGACACAACAATAACATCCAAAAATCAGCAAACTATATGTATGGCTAAAATTGTTACTTTAACAGTTTAAACGTTTTTCAATTGATTGCAACAAACGTGCCATAGGCGTCGATTTCGGTGTGGGGACAGTGGGGACGCGTACCTACCAGATTTCGTCAGGAGTCATTTTGTACCCACCACTTTTTTTTTGAAAACCTCTAGCTCAATTTAGTTTAAAAAAAAAAGTCCATAACACATATAATTCTTGAGCGACAGATGCCCAAAAATCCAGAGCAATCTCTATCCCCATAGGGCAGGCACACAGGCACACACAGGCACCTACACACACACACACACACACACACACACACACACACACACACACACTCTGCTGCTGCGCTGGCTACAAGCATCTCTGTTCACAACGCTGCCTGTCGGGACATTCTGCTTAACGTGGTTTAATGTACCTAAACAACGATCAATCATCACCAAATTTCTCATGGCCATATCTTATAATGAACACTTAAGCCTGTCAAAAGAACTAAACCGAAATCCAACGATTAAGTTCTCACATTCCAACGATTAGGTTCTCACATTAACATTTTTTTCTTCATTGGCGCCTATGGCGAGGAAAAAGCTTGTACCTAAATAATGATCAATGATTACCAAATGTCTCTCTCATATTGCTCCTCATAACCACTGAAAACTGTCAAAAAATCTAACCAGAAATGTGGTGATGATTGATCGTTGTTTAGGTACATTAAACCACGTTAAGCTTTTTCACATTATGACTTATAAAGCCCATGAGAACCGTGGGGAGTCAACCCACAGCCGCTCCGCTGCCCTGCTGAAAATGTGAAGCAGAAACGCGTCAGATGTCAGATAACTTCCATAATAATTGCACTTTGGGTTGGATTTTTTGACAGTTTTCAGTGGTTATGAGGAGCAATATGAGAGAGAAATTTGGTAATCATTGATCATTGTTTACGTACATTAAACCACGTTTTTATTCATTAGCTACAGGACAGCGTCTTTCAAACATGACCTGCTCGAAAGAGAAAAAAAAAAATGCGTCATTGTACCCAGCACTTCTGGAAATGTACTTCCAAATTTGCGTCTCTGTCACCAACACATTTCAAACCAAACTGACGCCCATGAACTTACCCGTATCTCCATCTGGAAAATAATTAGATTTCGTATTTTTGACCCTCTGAACTTACCGTTGGACACGCCTCGGCATGAGACGAGACGGCATGAGACGGGACGGCTTGACATGGGACGCTCCAGGCTGCAGCCATACAGTCTTGGAGCTGCCGCACATCATTTTCAGCATCTTAATTACTGCTGCTAATAATGTACCTGACACAAGCTAGCTTTAGCGTTAATGTAGTATCAGGAGAGTCAATTAACTTTACGTTATCTTAAAAGAAGGATTAACGTTACCTCTTGTTATATTAAATTCCACACGTCCGTAACAGTGAAATATTGTAAAACAACCTTTTAATTCGTGAAATGTTATTTTGGCATTTATTTCGCAGAAACATCCAAAAGCACCACAAAAGTCAGTTTTTTTTCTATGCTCCTTTTGTCACAACGGGTCATTTGTCCATCCCAAGATTGCTGCGGAAAGCAGACGCATCTCACAAGCCGGATGCGTGTGGGGCGCTAGGACCCTGAAGACCAGTAGGAGGCTATTGATAGCATTATGCTAGCAGATGCTAGTGTTATCATAAGGATTCATGAACTATCTTTAAAATTGTAATACTTTAATTGAGGTAAGAACAAACCACACTCCTAACTAAGCTGTACCTACCTAGCCAAATAATGTAACACAGTAATGTTGTCAATAATCGCACCCTGAAATTAAATAGCTAACGTTAACGCTAAATCAATGTTACAATTCCTTGTCTGCCAGGCATTAACTTAGCTAGCTAGCTAACAGGTAACTTTAGCTGCGAAAACAGAACATTTTAGTATATTTACGTATGGTGACCTCACTGCTCATAAACTAGCTAGCTAGCTAAGTGCTCATCTAGTGTCGACAAAAAGGCCTGCTTGTTAACGTATCCACGTCGCTTTTAGTCGTTAACTAACGTTAACGTTAGTCGAACCCAGTTAGCAAACGATGGGTCAGTTAGCTAGCTAGCAAATACTAGCTGAGGAGCTAGTAGCCCATCCCAACTTGCACTTAGGTTAGCTATCGTTAGCTGTTATATCATTTGCCATCAATTTTAGCAAATGTCAACTTCCCTTCCTGACCATTCGTAGTGTGGAACACTCCCATGTAACTATATACATTTTGGTGTTTTGAATATACAATCCATATACAGATATATATCGACATTCAAACATACACGTACATACACACACACACACACATATATTTACATATACATACATACACTACCGGTCACTTACATAATTGCAAAAGGGTTCTCGACTGTTGTAGAAAGAAGTGGCTGATCTTTAATGCAATGTCTACATTTTCCATTATCAGCAACCATTCATCCAATGTTCCAAAGGCACATTCTGTTACTAATCTGATATCATTTTAAAAGGCTAACTGAGAAAACATTGGAGAACCCTTTTGCAATTATGTGAGCACATAATGTAATCTGAAAACTGCTGCCCTGATTAAAAAAAAAACAGTGCAACTGATCTCAGCTGGTATTCTGTCTATAATGGAGTGGAATGGAAATTTCCCCAAAGTGACCCCAAACGTGTGTGTGTGTGTGTGTGTGTGTGTGTGTGTGTGTGTGTGTGTGTGTGTGTGTGTGTGTGTGTGTGTGTGTGTGTGTGTGTGTGTGTGTGTGTGTGTGTGTCAGTAAAATCTTAAAATCAATTCTAAATCAAAAGCCAAGCTGCTGCATTCTGAACTAGTTGGGTGCAAGAGAGGGATCACATCACTCCAGTTCTGAGGTCTCTACACTGGCTTCCTGACTGTCAAAGTATTTATTTCCAAATACTACTGTTGGTTTATAAAAGCACTAAATGGTTTAGGGCCAAAATACTGATGTTTCTGATCTGCTGCTATTATGAACCATCCAGACCTCTCAGATCGAATGGGACAAGTCGGCTTTCTGTTGCCCTGCTTAACCTTAGCAACACTCACTTTGACTGAAATCTTTGACTTCTCCAGTCGACTATAAACAATCTAAGCGCAGTGCTTCTGTCACTCTGAGCACTAGTAGATAGTTATGCCTTTGGTGACCTGGCCAATTACTGTAGGTTATGAAGTAAAGGGAGTTATTACTTTAGAGAGGAGTCATGAAGTGTCTATCTGTTGCTGAAAACAGTAGGTTTTGGGATTTTTGTGGACCATAAATATCAGAATCAGATTTATTGGCCAAGTATACTTACGTACACAAGGAATTTGACTTTGGTAGGTGTTAACTCTCTATACAAAAATATAGAAGATTGTCCACTTTAGGCTTTAATAAATCCATAGAATAGAATGAATCTTGGTCATTTATGCCATTTCTTTTTAACATCATTGATCCTCACCTAGCTCAGTGTGTCTCTTTCCTCAGACTTAGTCATGTCTCAGCTGGAGAAGAAAGCAGGGCTGCTGAGGAGGACGTCATCCTCTAAGAAACCCTTGAAAGAGAAGGTGGTACTGATGTATGATGAGATTTTTGCTGTGAGTATCACAATGGAAAATGTCAGTGATGGAAAGTAAATTGAAATAGAGAAATAAAATTGTGCACAAGTGTAAACCAAGCCCTCTCTGTTTCTTTGATTTAGAAAGAAGACCCAGCCAAAAACAACCCTCGCTTCTGGGACGAGCTGTTTCTTATGAAGGTAAAGTGAAAGAGAAAAATACTTGACAAAGAACAATATTTTTGTTGAGTAGAAATGTGTTTGGCATAAAAGAAAAACTCGCTGTATTGTTTTGGTGTGTAAAGTTTCAGCAATGGTAGCAGTAAATCTTACTGAGACATATGGATAATATCAGTAATTTTTCACAATAAAGTCTGCCAAAATATTGAAGTAGTAAAACATATGTGTGTATGCAACTTGCAATATATTGGAGAAAAAAATGGAAATAATTATGTATATGTGCAAACTTTGTTAATACATTAATAGAAGGGCCCTACCTATCTGCGGAAAATGCAGTGAGGTGGTGTTGATAATACATGCAGAACATGTTAATGCTATAAGTTTAGCCCTTTTAAAAACTCCAGATGGAGACCGCATGGCAACATGTACAGAAAAAATGACACTGATGTCCATATTCACTTTCAGCGGCATAACCATTACATATTTGTGGCTGGAGATAGCACACACTGTATGTAAAGATAAAGAGGAAGTAGTGATGTGCACAAAGCAGTTCACATTATAGGATTGCAAAAGTCATCCGGTGGTCTAATTTGCAAAGACTGCAGCTGCTCTGCTTCGCCACATTTCTAATTTGGTTGTCCCTGATACTAGGGGTGCAAGATATATCGACTCAATGTTGTTATCGCAATATCACGTTGCGCAATATTAGATATATATTCATTTTGTGGAGCGCTGCGTCCCGTCCGTTGGCTGTGTGACTTAGTTGTGTTTGATTTAGAGCCCGCTTGAAACGCTATAATGATCATGTTTCATTGGCCAGTTACCGTGCCACTTGCACATGTTAGTGCACGTCAGCGCACGGGTCCACTACGTGACAAACCCTATGGAGCGTACCACGTGACGTATGTGTATATTTCAACAGAGTGACAGTGTAAGTGAAGAAATAGATAGAGAGAACAAGACGGAACGAATCAGAGAAGCGAAAGAAAAGTTGTGTCCTGTTCTCTTTATTTATTTATTTTATACTGTCCAACCAGAAAAACATGTCCTGTTCTGTAGACATGGTCCTTATTTATTTATTCATGTTGTACCAGTCCAATATGACCGTCAGTTGAAATAAACCTTCAGGGTTCATACGTTTTGAAAAAACCTGGAAAACTTAAGGAATTTGAAAAATGCAAATTCCAGGCCTGGAAAGGTTTTGGAAACATAAAAAGACTCAAAGTTTTGGAAAAGTCATGGAATTTTTTTTAACACAGTATAATAATATGTGATTAATAAATGTATTTCATTTCGTCCTAACCTCACCGTTCTATTCGGGGGTTCTACTGTTTCAATTGTCATTCATTTTATTTTTAAACCTCTGAGGGTAACCTTTAACACAGATTTTTATTCTTATTGTATAATGTCGACTGACATTTTCAGGAATACACAGTCATAGAAATTTGCCGAAAAGGTCATGGAAAAGTATTGGTTAAAATGCGTATGAACCCTGAACCTTGTTTTGTAAGAAAACTTGTTTAATTTGTTAAGAATCTATTTTGATGCGTTTTCCCGTAACTTTTGTAATTTTACACCTGTTGAAACATATCAAAATTAATATTAATATTGATATCGCAATGTTCATAATCAATATCGCAATATCACATTTTGTCAATATCATGCAACCCTACCCAATACACTCGTGTTTTGACAGGAGTGTATTGGGAAATTGTCAATTGAATACCACCTAATAACTTCCTAATAATCCTCCACTCTTGGGCATGTACTTTATTCCTCCATTTGCACCTCAGTATTTCTTTTCCTCACTCAATCACTTTTGTTGTTGTACTTTTGTCCTTTCTCCAGGTAAATCTAGAGTACCTGGAGTCCAAGTTGGAGAGTGTAGATGGGGAGGAAGTTCAGCGGATCCAGGACAACATCAACTCTCTGTTCCACCACTGTGTTCAGGCTCTGGGAGAGGAGCACCAGATCAAAGTAGTCAATGCCCTGCAGGTAACTAAAGCTGAGTAGGACCACCTAGATTTTGCATTGCACATGTTTTCGGCTCATCTTTAGCACCTGAAGTATGCTGATGAGCTTATAACTAATTATCTTGGCTTGTCCGATTCATGGATTCAGTTTTTTTTTGTCGCCACAATAGCACTGAGGAGATGCATTTTATGTGAAACATTTCACAGTATGCACTCTTTTAGCAACGCCTGTGCACCTCTGCCTCTCTCCCCAGACACTCTGTGCACTTTTCCGGGGGGTTCACCAGAAGAACAAGTCCACGTCTGGCTTCGACATAATCAACATGCTCATGGGCTTTGACAAGGCTGAGCAAAGGATGAAGGTATGTGGGAGAAAAAAACCTTGGGAGGCAGAAGAAAGGAGTGAAAGAAATGAATCGTGTTCATCCATGTCGTGTCTTGTGTTTGTGTCCCCTGCAGGACCTGATGGAGAGACTGGACAGCCTTCTTTGTGGAGATGGCTCAGAGAGTCTGAAGAGCCTTTGTCTCAAACTGCTGCTGTGCCTGGTGACGGTGAGACAGAACATAACAAAACAGCAAGATGAATTATAATGTGATAGGCTTTGGGGAATGTGTCTTGTGCTGTTTAAAGACACGCTAAACATCACAAATATGTGAAAAAAATATGTTTACAGGTAACGGACAATATTAGTCAGAACACCATACTGGAATATGTGATGATCAACAGCATCTTTGAAGCCATTCTACAGGTATGTGATTAGCGGAAAACTTTTTCGGGGATTTAAATTTGATTTCAAAACGTCTTTCTTCACAATTTGGTCATCTCTGTTCTCGTCTCTCCCTTCCTCAGATCCTGTCAGATGTGTCCAGTAGAGGGCAGCATGGTTATGATGCTGTGGTCCTTCTGGCCCTGCTGGTCAACTACAGGAAATATGAGGTGTGTACATATACTCGCATGGAACTGTACTTGGCCATTAGAAAAGCCTTTTTGAGCAGCAGGGAGGTGTAGTTATCATTACATTCGGGCGTCACTGAATAGATAGACAGACAGATAGATAGATAGATAGATAGATAGATAGATTGATTGATTGATTGATTGATTGAAGTGGATCCACAAGCTCCAGAGGTCAGTACCCCTTTCTTTCACTATCTTTCCTTCCTGCCATGACTTGGAAGCTGATATTTGTGCTGCTGTACTGTCTCAACCTTAGAGGATACAATAGAAGCAGCTCTAGAAGTCTCTTTTTAGTACAGGATGCACAGTCCAGGTGTGTCTTCTCAATTTGAGTTTTGCACCGGATGAACATAAAAACTAGGATATGTTAGGTATCAAAGAGACACTTGTCCTACATTTCGATGACAGAGAAGCAATCATACTGTCTGAAATAACGTCCAATTCCCTTCCCTCTCCAGTTGTTTCCTGGAAGTCTGGCAGCGTGGGAGGGGATAAAGGGATGAGGAGGGAGGATGCACCCTCATTTGTAAGCAAAGTGGGCAGCAACACAAGAAGCATTTTCTCTAGTAAAATGTGTAAGACATGGCTGAAGTGTCTTTATTTTAGGTGCGGCTGCAGCATGAAAAATACTGCTAAAAATCCAACTAATAAAGATGGAGTTGTTGAATCCAGATTCACACAGGCTTTGCTTCCCTGTTTGTTCCAAAGAAAGCTGAGCGCCATGCATCTCTAGTTGCATTACCTCCCGTGGAGTATGTAAGAGGCCCTCAGCCTGTATGCAGATGAGCTCCTTGAGCTCGGAGAAACAATGAAAAGAGAATTGCCCTTTTTTTTCAGTATTAGTTTCAATATTTGTTTTAAATATTTAATGGCCTCTAATTTCACTGATTCTCCTCGTTTGTTAGTCTGTGAATCCATACATTGTGAAGCTCTCCATTGTGGATGATGAGCCAACACTAGATGTAAGTATATCATTACTTACTGTGCCTTCTTAAATGCCGAATAATAAATAGCCAGCGTGACGTAGGCGTTGGCCTTCACGTCAAGCAGATTGTCAAAGGTTTGACTGAAACACTGGATGTTTTCTTTTCCAGGGAATGGGTATGGTTGTCCACCAAGCTCTGACAGAATATAACAGGTGAGATCTAACAATGTCCATGTGTCAAAAACATGTTTTTAATGATGCTGTTCGCGGTGTGCCGAGGCCGCTGGCATCATCGGTTTAGCTTGATGTCTCCCACAAATGTTCTATTTCTACTCTGAAAAAAAAACAAAAAAAAACACAGGCCCCTTTATACTTTTAGTTATTTATATCTGACAGTTTTCTTTGGCAGTCTGTAATGTTTTTTGGATGAGGCAAGGTTTGGAAATTAAAATGCTGTTTATGAAGGAGGTCTTCTGCACGTGTGCGTAGACAGACAAATCAAAGTGATGGATGACGGCTCCATACAGTTCATTGTGTTTGTGTATAAAACAAATGTCCCTTAGATAACCGGTTGTGGCAAGTAGAAAGAGATGTTAGCTGAATGTGTGTTATGTTACAAGTGCTGTGTTTGAGTGAAAACTGATATCTCTGCTGTTGTGTAGCCCTACCTGTCTTCAATTTATTTGTCATTCTCTCCACCTTTTCATTACTTCCATCTTTCTGTCATTATGTTTTTCTTTTCCCTTTTTAGGCAGTACAAAGACAAAGAGGAAGAGCACCAGGGTGGGTTCTTCTCTACCCTCACTAGTATGGTAGGATATTGTTCTTACTTCATATTCTTACAGTAGATACATTTTTAATAGATTGCTGTTACTTCCATTAGGATGTATTTTTTGACCGCGTTTGCTGATAGCTTGATCCTTCTTCTGTCCACAGGTGGGCAGCATGTTTATAGCTGACGCTGATGAGAAACTCTCTGTACAGTAAGTACAAAGTGATTTAAGTTTTTTTACCCATCAGTCAAACTTAAATGCATTGTTCTCAGCACCTTCAATGAGAGAATCCATTACAGCTGCAGTGTTTCTGGCTTGTCCTGGGTTTTATCATTTTAAAAGATTGCAGTTGGAAATCAAACGTTAAATGAACATTACATTTCATTTGCTGTAATAGTATATAAACCGTAACCAAACTGTAATCAAACAGTATGAGGTTGTTGAGGAGAGCTTAGCATACAGTGTACAGTACGTGACATACAGTATTTAGCATCTGTCAGAACCTCAATTTATCAGTAAAACGCGGTTTGTTTATATATATATATATATATATATATATATATATATATATATATAAAAATTGTAGACCTCTGTGTACTTTGTTCCAGCATTTAAGTATCGTACTTAATGTTGCAGTGGGCGATATAACTTTTTAAACTCGAAAGTGAAACTTGTTTTTGAAGAATCCTTAAAAAAGCTGCAACTGCACAGCCTCATTTACACATGTTGATCGTGACCATGTGGCAGGACTGCTAGACTCTCAGGTATTAGTAGTTACACACATTATGCAGTAGTTAATGGTACAGCAAATTAATAACGTGACCTGCTGATACATGAAGCAATTGTTAATACACTTTAAACAGCAGGCTGACTTGTTTCTTGTGCTTCACTGAATCAAAGCCGGAAGCTGTTTCCCTGCCCAGTGTAATGTTATGTGAACATCTGGAGATTTGACTTCAAGAATGAGGCTGACATCTCTCTTCCCTTTCTTCTCAAGGACCAATGAGGCGATTCTGCTGGCACTCTATGAGGCTGTGCACCTTAACCGCAACTTCATCACTGTATTAGCCCAAGTAAGATACATTCACTCTTATCCTAGTGTACATGTGTGCTCTCCTGTCTTTTGATATTATTAAAAAGTTATAGATCATTTATTTGTGGGTGAGTGTTTGCAGGCTTGTTAATGGTCTGCATAGTCTGAAAACTACAATGGGTCAAATCAATTACAATAATTAAGAGCACTGTGGAAAATGAGAATTTTATGAAAAGTCAGTATTGTAATTTTCAACTTTATTGTTTGTTGTTAACACATTTCTCAAAGCTTTTTTTTCTTTTTCACTGTCGCTGTGAAAAATAGGCAAAAGGTTTTCTATTTATTTGTCTTTGAATCTTCTGATTATGTGATTTGACATCTAATAATGACGTACAAAACTAGAAGGCAGTGGTTATAATAGAGCAGGAGACGGTGATTTTTTTATTGCATTATTTTATCTGTAGATCTTATACATCAACCAGAGAGTTGATGAAATTGATGTTGCGCTTCTATTAGCTTATATTTCTTTAAAGGTGCATGAGATGTGAAAATCACTTCTCCAACATCATTCAGTTTACTGCTTCTTTTACTTTTTTCATTCTTGTTGGGACACCCAAATCCAGTGTTTAAGCCATCCTAAGTAACTAACTGAATGGTGAGGATGGGTCAATTGCAAATAGGACGGCAGCCACAAACGGCGCCTCTGGACTAACTTCCGTTCTGTGGCCATTAAGCCACTGTGCTGCTTTTTGCAATGCTGTAATTACATACAAATCTCATGAATTAGCAGTGATGACTCTCTGAAGTAAACACTAATCTTCCAGTCTCCAGTAAATGGCATCATGTTCCCTTCTCTTAGTTCTCATTTGATTCTCCTGCCCAGCCTACTGTTGCATTTCTCTTTATATTATGGGACACGGTACAGCTTTTCACTATTAATGACATTTCACAAATGTGTTTTTGGTTCATCAACAGAGCCACCCTGAGATGGACATCCCAACCACACCCACCACCCCTACTCCAACCACACCTACAACACCACTTGGCACTACGCCGCCCTCCTTAGACAGTAAGTCATACATTTTTCATGTTTTTATTTGGGGTGACATAGACTGCAGAAAACAGGGATGTTGTGTCTGTGATGCCCATTGTTTTTTGAAAGAAAAGATTAGAGCCCGACCGATAAAGGATTTTTAAGGCTGATATCGATACAAATATTTGGTGATTTAAAAATCCGATATTCCGATATATCGGCCGATTATATAAAAACAAAACAAAAAAAAAATCCAGAAATGCGTAACAAAACAAACAGATTTCCCTAACATTAGTTATTTGTAGTTATTTATGAGTCCTCACTAAAATAATATGATAATGCAGTTTAAAAATATTGTTTGTTTTATTGTCACAACAGAAAAGAGGAACATCAAAATATATTTAAAGTTCTGATAAATAAAATATATAAAAATACAAACTTAAGATATGAAATTTAAAAGTCCTTTGAACAAAAACACAATAACAAAAATAAAATCAGTGTTGCCAACAGGGACGTTGTAGAGCGCCCTCTGGTGGACAAACTATGCAACGCCAGCACTCATAACATGGTTGAAGGGTGTTTCGTCCGTTTTTATTTTATTTTTTAAATATTAATTTATCGGCCATTATAAATGCCGATACCGATAGTTTGGAAAATGCCTAATATTGGCTGATAATATCGGCCCGCCGATATATCGGTCTGGCTCTAGAAAAGATCTCAAGTCTCAGGGTCTACTTTTCTACTTCTGCCTTCATGTCAATTTGTGGAGCCACTTTTTTTTGCAGCTTGGAGGAGCTGAGATGAAGCTAAGAAGCAGTGACACATGAAATTGCAGATCGCAGCAGGGGTTATGGTAACTCCGGGTTTCACCTGTCAGAGTAGAATGGGTTTAAGCAATGTAGTAAAAGTTATGTTTAGATGTAAGTCTTTATGGTTAAGTGTATAGTTGAAAATTATGATCTCATGGGTTAGGGTTAGTAAAAGATTTTCAAAAGCTCTGCTGTTTTGCTTTGAGCAGACACACTCAGACATACTGAGACACACCAGCAGCCTTTTCAAATATTAAATAGATTTTTTAAGGTTATCTGGTAGAGAGGTGCTCATACACAGTAAATGACACTTCTAATGTAGGTTTATGACATCTTAATAATCAGAGTATTGCACCATCCCAAGCACATATTATTATCTTTTAAACTTGAGAGCATGGCTGTCACTTTAGGTTTCATGGAAGGTGAATGTTATGGCAGGCACATTCAAAAGCAGGTTATTTTGCATGCACACGCGCTGTAACTGGTAAAAGGTGCATGTTTCTATTTCAGGCCAACTCTCCCACCATCGCTTCAAACCTAAAAGCCATTTTCTGTATAAAATATTAACTCCCAGCTTCAAATACTGATGAATGTTTCACATGCAATGTGCGGTACAGTACGCCATGTCGTGGGAGCTTTAGCACTTAGAGGGCCCACTCCACACTTGCCTGCAATCGCATGTCAGGAACACATCTTTTCCTTCTACAGTACAGCCCCATGGGATGATATGCTTCTTGACAGTGTGAAATCATCATTTGGCCTTGCTGTGTTATCAGGAAGGAGGAAACAAATGAGGGTTTGCGGGGAAGCAGGGGGATAGAAATGACGGCTCATCATTTATCCATGAAACAAGCTGCATGTTTCAGCGAGCAGAGATTTATTTTAATGGACAAAGATTCTTGTCTACACAACACAGCAAGCTACAGTAGCTACAGTAATGAGACTCGCTTTTTGTAATGCTGTTATTTGCCTAATGAGCACTCCATCTGCCCAAACAAGGGCAACATCTCTTTTTATTCTCATTTTTAGACAGTGGACTTCAGGCTCAGGTTTTTTGGACGTCATTATTTTTTGGAATAACTGACCGCAGGTTGTGTAACTTAAAAGTTTGATTTATCATAATCATGGTCTTTCTTTCTGTTTGATATACATGTCCTCTTTCTCCATAATAACTATACAAAAAAAAATTGGTTAGAATTTTTATCTGCAGTGATTGAAGTTTTTTTTGTTGTTTCTGCTGCGTAGTGATGAACAACCCAGAGCTGCCCTTGGATCCCAACCTGCAGACCAGCAACCTTCTCATCACCTTCCTCAAGTATGCCTCCATTGTAATGCAGGATACTAAAGGTAAACGGAGGCCTTCATGTCCTCCTTCTCTTTGTCTCTTTCACCCTCCCTTCCTATAATTCTTAATTCTTAAAGGTCCCATGCCATGAAAATTTCACTTTTATGAGGTTTTTTAACATTAATATGAGTTCCCCTAGCCTGCCTATGGTCCCCCAGTGGCTAGAAATGGCGATAGATGTAAACCGAGCCCTGGGTATCCTGCTCTGCCTTTGAGAAAATGAAAGCTCAGATGGGCCAATCTGGAATCTTCCCTTTATGATGTCAAAAGGGGAAAGGTTACCTCCCCTTTCTGTGCTTTGCCCGCCCAGAGAATTTGGCCCGCCCATGAGAAAGAGAGAGACATCATGGCTTGAATACAAGTGAAGCATGGCAGTTGGTCAAAGCCACACCCCCACCCTCCACCTTGCCCCCCCTCTCTCCTCCTCAATAGCATTTAAAGCTACAGACACAGAAATGGCACATCCTAAGGAAAGCTCATTGTGGGACTGGCTCTAGTGGCTGTAATTCTGCACCAAGGCTGAATTTCGGGAAAGAGACTTCAGATACAGTATTAGGGGACCACTAAGGTCTATATAAAAGCATCCAAAAAGCAGCATGTCATAGGACCTTTAACTTTTTCTTCTTCACTTCTGTCCAGAGTGTGTCCTCACGTAGTTGACTTAGACAGCAGTGACAAATTTGTTTCAGTTACTCCCAAAGCAACAGAGCAACATGCAAAGCAAAACTGTCTTACCTCTGTTTTCCTTTTGACTTGTCTCATAGAGTCTCATATCTGTGTGTTTTCCAGATGAGCATCGCCTCAACAGTGCCAGACTGTGCCTAATCATCCTCACCTGCATAGCCGAGGTAGGAACATCCACACCGCTGCAACATTTGCACCCTCCACACTTTGTCTTTGTTCTAACTTCACCTCTGTGTGTCATAGGACCAGTACGCTGATGCCTTTCTTCATGATGACAATATGAACTTCAGAGTCAATCTCCACAGAATGGTGAGTTTCTGGTTGTGAGTGAAAAAGGTCAAAAGTCAAATAGTCACATGTTCTGCAGCTCAAATTAACTTATTTAGGCTTCTAGAAGATACTTTGTGTTTCAGTCAGTACAATATATTCATACACATTTTCAAACTTACCGTATAAAAGAATTCTGTATTTTTTTCAGCCCATGAGGCACAGAAAAAAAGCGGTGGACAAGAACATCCCTTCACGGCCGCTGGTGTGTGCTGTTCTAGGTACGAGGAACATTAATAACTGTTTACTATATACTCTAACTGGGAGTGACTCTGATTTGTTTTTCTTTTCTTTCTCTTCTTTTTCTTTTTATTTTAACATTACTACAACAACAACAACAACAAACAACAACAACAACAACAACAACAACAACAACCAACAACAACAACAACAACATAACGAACAAGTTAAACACAGCACAGAGGAACTGATACGTCACTTCCCCTCAAATCCCCACCCACCCACAATCCAACCCAGCACAGGTCCCAAATGGGGACAAACAACACACACCCATGCACACTGACAAACACACACCAGTAAGGACACACAACATTCAAAAGACAAAAGTTAAAAAGATGGACAAAATAAAAGAGAGAGAGAGAGGAGAGAAAACAAAAAAAAGGGGGGGGGGGGGGGAACAGCTGGCGTCGACTGCAGCAGTTTAGAAGGAGCTCAGTCCTCCAAATCAGGGGATAAGCTGAGGGAGTCAACGAGTTCTAGGAAAGGGTTCCACGTCTTTAGGATAGAGCTTTTCAAAGAAGATCTAAGCTTCTCCAGCTTCAAATTGTCGAGCACCTCTTTAATCCTACAGTCGTGTGTAGGGGGCCGGGAAAGCTTCCAGTTGAGCAGGACCAGTCTCTGAGCTAGCAGAGATGTAAATGCCAGGGCCCGCCTCAGTGCAACAGGGAGGCCAGCGTCAGGGGAAATGCCAAAAATGGCTGATAAAGGTTTAGGGGGGATAATGTGCCCGTAGGCGCTACTCATGGTGTCAAAAAAGCTCATCCAAAAAGTTGTTAGTTTGGGGCAAGACCAGAACATGTGAGTATGGTTGGCAGGAGACTGGTTACACCTGTTACATGCATCCCGGACAGTGGAGTATATTTTAGACAATTTTGCATTTTGTTTGTATAGTGGACTTTATGAAGGACCTTGCATTGGATTAGGCCATGACGAGCACATATGGAGGATGAGTGAACCATAGCCAGAGCAAGGTCCCATTGTTGGTCCGTGATAGTCGTGTTCAGTTCGCTCTCCCATACCGCTTTTGTCAACGTACGAGGGTTCGCGGAAGGCGGACATAACAGATCGTACAATGTTGAAACTCATTTCTTCCGGTTGGGGTCTATCGCCAAGAGGGAGTCAGTCAGGGTTTTGGGGGGGGGGGGGGCGGTTTGGAAAGTGGGGGTGACTCTGATTTTTATTATGATTTTTGAAGTCTAGTTAGTTAGCTGTAACTTCCGATCTACCTTCTTAGTGTGATTTCCCATTGGTAACATCTACAGTACAAACCAGATGTTGATGAAGGTTGGAACATTCACAAGTCTACAACCACAGCTGTCAGGGCTGTGTTTGACTTCTTCTTACTTCAACATTTTTATTTTAAAGAGGAGGAATGATGACACAGTGTACATTACTTTAAGTACACTTGATGCATTCATCTTGCTCGATATCTCTTTCCCTTGATGTTGCATTATTGCAGCCGATATATGATTTTTGAGCTTGGTTTGATGGTTTGTGCAATTTAACTCTTTCTCTTTGCATCCTTCTAACAGTGATTTTTTTTTTCTCTATCTTTGTCTGTACCCTTTTGTCTAGATCTGATGGTGGAGTTTATTGTCACTCATATGATGAAGGATTTCCCAATGGATTTATACTTGTGAGGACACATGAACATCACACGCACATTTCTCTAGTCTCATCCACCAACCAGCTCCGTCACCGTGTGTTCATTTCCTGTGCAGGCGCTGTGTGCAGATCATCCACAAACTCCTGTGCTACCAGAAGAAGTGCAGAATAAGGTTACACTACACCTGGAGAGAGCTCTGGTCAGGTAAAGATCCCTCACTTTCTCTCTCGTTTCATTTTTAATTAGAGTAACAGGGCAGGCAGAAACCTTTCCTAGGGGACTATGACACTTTTCAAATGAAGTTTCAGGAGACCACATGCATAATTTATATCTGAAACATGTTTGATTTGCTGGGCACCACCTTAAGAGTAACTAGTTAACTGCTTTTGCAAAACAAAGCCAATTTCCCTCTAAAGTCATTGGGTGGGTTGTTTTGGAAATGTATTGCACCATTAAGATTGGATAATGAGTCTCTAAAGAAAGCACAATCCATCCTGGTGGCCTTGTTTTCACCCCGGTCAACACACAATTGGGTAAAATTTCAATACAGATTTATCTAATCAGACTAATAATCAGCTTAATTCCCTGAGTAACACTGACCCTCTCCTCCTGGTGGTGATCACCATGATACCTGGAGAGAAAAAATTAGCAAAATTAAAGCAATAGATCTGTATATCTTCTTTCAGCGTGTTGTTGTTCCAGCTTGTGTTGGAGTTTGTTAAAAGCTTTTTTGTGTGTGTGTGTGTGCTCACATTTTGGTTCTTCTTATAGGTTTTGTTTTCCTCTATTAAAGCTTGTGAAAGAACTTGATTTGGTGTTGAAAGGTCCCCCCCCCTCCTGTGTTTCCATTATCTACCTTAATAAAGAAGCTAACTGAGGAAAGCAGACTGCTGCCATATGCCTCTGCTGGTAGACGACTATCAACACTCCAGATTATTTCAGTAATGTGTGCATGTCTCCCTCTGCACAGCTCTCATCAACCTGCTCAAGTTCTTGCTGTCAAATGAGACGACACTGCTGGCCAAGCACAACATCTTTCATCTGGCCTTACTGGTGAGCAACACACACTCACTCGCAAAACATGCCGACAGGACCTTGACAGAGTACAGGCCACAATATAAATTAGTTTCACAGGGATGTGTGTATGAATATGTAGTAAGAGAAGAGCCAGATGCTGTATCAGTGGTAGATCTTGTAGCCCTGCTGTGTGTACGGCTGTAATTGCACGCAAGAGTCTAAACTCCTTTTTATCAGTCTTTTAAAGGAGACCAAAGAGGCTGTATATGCAGAAACTGATGCAGTATACATGCAGTATGCAGTATATATTTAAAAAAAATATATATATATTCTATATATATATATTTTTTATATATAAAAAATGAATGTGCTTCTCTTTATCCAGGTAGTGAACCTGTTCAACATGTTTATAACATACGGTGACACGTTCCTGCCCACCTCCAACAGCTACGACGAGCTGTACTATGAAATTGTACGAATGCACCAGGTCTTCGACAACCTCTACTGTATGGGTATGTTAGTGGAAACTGCAGCGTTTAACCTGACTTATTGTAAATTGTCATATAAAAGTCGTTATTCAAATCTCAAATAATAGCCATCAACAAACAAAAGTTGGTAAAAAAAAACATTAAGGGAGGTGGAGTTACTTGTTTCTAATTTCACCAATGAATTCCGTGTTTTCACTTTATTTTTCCTGATCAATGTTGAGCTACCATCAACAAAACTTCTCACAAATTTTACACATTTGATTGTTCAGGCTTCCCTTTATTGCCCTAAACCTGACAGATGAAAATAGATGTGTGAAAGTGTTGTTGTATGTGTGCGTTTAACTCTGTTTTTATCTGTTATTTTTTGCCCTCCAGTTTTGAGAGTATCAACCAACACGGGCCAGTGGAAGGAGGCAGCCAGCAAAGTCACACATGCCCTTATCAATGTTCGGTAAAAACACACACACACACACACACACACACACACACACACACACACACACACACACACACACACACACACACACACACACACACACACACACTCACACTCGCTACACATACACACACACGCAACAACACACGCACACACTCGCAATACACAAATACTGTATCCTCTAAGGAGAAAAGAGTCGTATTGAATTGAAGGAAATTGCAAAAAAAGAATGTGTTTGAGGAGGTCAAAATAAAGTGAAGTTTTCCCTCCCCCAGGCCCCTCTATTCAATAATTATTAAGCCTTTATCTCCTCCACCCCAACCCTGCACCAGTCCATACACATACTCTACTTGTTCTCTCCGCCACCATTTCCCCCTACAATCCTCCTTTGCTCCTCCATCTTCTCTGAGGAGATGATCCTCTGAGGTCACCCTGGCTTGGAGGCCCCTGAGGGCATAAGTGTACTGTACGAGCAGGATACTCCCCAAGGATTCACCCACTCAACTGCGCTCCTGACACAGCAGACTCCACTGCTTGAATAGGAAATCACAGGGGTTTAAGGGAAGGCTAGGTTGGAAGAAGATTGAAAGAGTAATATTTGAAAGAATAGATGAATAAATCAATCGGAGAGGAATAAAGAATCCAGAGAGACAGTGTTGAAATTAACTCAAAGGAAAGGACCAATTCCATTTTACTCACATCAGTTCATTCCTCCTCACGGTGGCTTCCCACACGTAAATGACAACTGAATTACCAGTTCTCAGAATGTCTGCATTTTTGTCACTATAATTTATTTGATATATGACGTACTCTAAGCTGGTACAAAATAAGTCATATCATCTCACAGCTGTGCTTATTGCATCAACTTATTTGAGATATAAAGCAGTTTATTTCATGGGAATGAATGCTAATGCTGAATAAGATTGCCTCTGAATTTACATGTGAAATGCCCTGGTGTGTTCACACAATATGAAGGAGGCATTGAATGATGAAGTGAATAGAAGTACGTGTTTGTGTTTAAACAGCCCATCTGTAACTGGGGTTGTTTAGAACTTTGCTTCTTAAAGGAGAATTCCGGCCAATTTTTATGTTAATCTTGATCGCTATAGCTACGCGAGTACTTTCTTTTTGAATTTAAACAATGTCTGAGTTGAAAACGCATCTTGTTGACACATAAGGGCCCTGTTCATGTGGCACAGACATATTAATTGCATTTTGTGTCTGTTAAGAGGCACAAAGGCACTCTAAAACTTGCCCCGACCACTGCCATTTTAGCTCATGGGACGCTTGTAGTACATAGCTGCAGCTTCTCCGTGTTGCCTGCACTGATTCGAGTCGGGTTTTTTTCTATCGAAAGTACTCGTGTAGCTATAGCGATCAAGATTAACGTAAAAATTGGCCGGAATTCTCCTTTAACCCTTGTGTTGTCCTTAGGGTTAACTATACGTTTATTTGACGTTTCGTAGCTAACGCCAGGCCAGTACAAAACGTCAAATAAACTGGACGGGTCCCGGTGACCCACAGGACAACACAAGGGTCACAATGTCAAAATCACTCAATCTTGTCACTGCAAACCTTCACACCTTTATTATTATTAGTTACTAGTCTGCACCAAAACAAGACGTTACAAAATATATGGCTTTTCTAGAAAGCCACGTACACATACACTAAAGACCCCTGTCACCACATGCCTTTGTGTGGATTTGGCCTCAGGCTATTTTACATAGTTTGCGGTGGGGCCCTTTTTTCTAATTCAAGGACATGTTAATCCTACAGCACTGAATCCTTGCAATCAGGTTGCAAAATCTGGTTTTAAATATTCCCAAAAGAAGATTAAGGGCTCCTGCACACTGCCTGCGTGACACACGTCTCAGGCGCGGCTCGAGCCGCGTCGAAAAAGCGTGCATGCTAGAAATAGGACTGACGCCTATTTTTCACGCAACACGCAAGCGTGTTGGAAGCGTTTCCAGGCGAAATAGAATTCAAAAAGATGTTTATATGTCATTTTGACATGAATACATTTAATAAATTACATTTTGATGTTTGAAAGTCTCTAGGTTTGCAGATATAAATGTAATTTAGATTATAATTTAGATTTTCAAATATTGCACCTGTCAATACAGAATGAAATATTCTGTAGCCTATTTTGCCGTCAATACGGCTGACGTTGTATTTGCTGTAATCAAATCAGTATATATTTATGTTTAACATGAAGTATACTACTGCTTGAGTGTAGTAAATTTCCACAACTCTCCCCATATATCGAACAGCAGTGTGACAGCACCGCGTCAGACACATTTCTGGTGTGCAAAAACATGGAAAACACCACGCAGCCGCCACGCAACAGAAATGCCACACTCACACTACACAGGCAGTGTGCAGGAGGCCTAATGCTCATGGTTTTGGAGTAAAATGTGTATCGCATACGTCTATAATGTTGGGGTGTGAGTGAAGCGTTGCCGATATAGTTTACATCCTTTGACTGTAAGGAAAAGGTTCACTCTTCTGCTTCTTTTTAGAAGTGTGTGTTTTTTGTCTTTAAGGGCCATCGTCAACCATTTTAACCCCAAGATTGAGTCGTACGCTGCTGTGAACCACATCTCCCAGCTGTCAGAAGAACAGGTAAACACACTTTTCCTCCTTTTACACTCTGACTAAAAGTTGCATGTAAATAAAAATGAACTTCAGCAACATCTTGGGGCCATTTGGGTGTAACTCCAGCAAAACATCACTCTTGTCATTTCAAAAGTAAATCTTATGAATTTTTTAGAACACAATGGAAACCACTCAGTACTTTAAGGTGGTTGAGAAGGGGTTCACTGCATTTTATTTTGAAAGAATGCCTATTCATCAAGAAGTAGTTACACGGACAGCGAAACCAGTTCAGGGCTATTTAAATGTAGACAATGCCATGGTTAGCATTGCTAAGCCTCTATCCTGATTGACAGGTTGCCGTGGTAGCAACTTTTGGTAGCCACGCCCTAAAGCATCCCCTGGTTTATTGTCAATTTTAAAATAAATGGGACCATAATTTACTTATTGAACATCATACTGTATTAAGGAAAACTTCAAACTAGCGATTGAGACCTTTAAATCGCTAGGTAAATATTTGCTGACGTAATAAATATACAATGAGACTTATTTTTGCCACAAGTGGAGTCGCCCCCTGCTGGCCCCTAGAATGAATGCAGGTTTGAGGCACTTAGGATTGGCTTCACATTTCAGGCCCGGAGGTTGCCGCTGGACTTTTAAAGGAAACTTCACCCTAAAATGAAAACTTGAATTATTCTCATTGTAGATTTTTGTGTATACTTTGTGTATACTCTTTAGAGACAGTATCTCCCACTGTTTTGCAAAAACAAACAGACTGAGAATTGAATCATTAAGCAACTGGACCACTACGCTGAGTTATTCCTTCATCGTTAGTGGAAAAAATGAGTCTGTTAGAAGGCTGAACTTCACTGATATGAGTGTTGTGAGCTCCATTTAAGACTTCAAGTCGGTGAGAATAGAAAATAAACTGGAAGAGTCCTTTTTTTAATAGGCTGATAAGAGTGATGGATTTGGTCATTCTACTCCCCCATTACCGCTTCGCTTTTATCTGCTAGATTTATTCACAACAAAGAGGGAAGGCAGAGGTTGGCTTTGGTGTCTATGAGCAGCCAGCAGTGTTATTAACACCCCTCTCATTAGATGAAGTAACTTTGTTTTTATAATTGGAAGTTTTGAGCAGTCTTCTCTAACATTAGTAGTTCTCATGTGATCTATGGAACTATTTTATATAGAAATCAAGCCATTTTGCATGATCAGTAGTGGTGCACAAAAATGTTTATTTTTATTTTCGAAAGCTAATTTTGGTAGTGACTATATACATCCTGATCCATTTCCAATCCATTGTTCATCACACGTAAGGCAAGGCAATAAATCACTATCATCATCTTTGACAAACGTCTCAGAACATAAACAAAATAACTTATTTTTGTGAAGGGTGTCACACACTAGCTCAGTGCACTGAACTTAAAGTGATGGTTCAGAGTAATTTCACCCTAGGCTGCTTTGCACCTTGACCTCGAGCCACGCGGTAGCAGCCGAGAGGAGTTTCCATCAGGCAAGTGTTATTTAAATATACTTCTGGTGTAGTTACAAACTTTCTAATGCCTCGTTTTATAAGTAAAGAAACTATTTGTACTACTGTAGAAGTTTGGTATCATTCCGGGCATTATTAGTGGGGTAATTTACGAGATACAAACTTGGATCCATTAGCGCCTGCACTAAGCTAACCAGCTGATAACGCTAACTCGACCAACGTTATAACAAGGGAAAAAAGCTTATGGGGGGTTGTTTGGCTCGAGGTCAAGGTGCAAAGCAGCCTAGGGTGAAATTACTCCGAACCATCACTTTATGTTCAATTACTTGATATGTAATTGGCATACGCCTGTACTGTGATAATAACTTTTATTAACGTATTGATATTGATTTGAACCATCGTGCCCAGCCCTAATCACTACACATCACATTCCAGCTACGTCAGCTGGCTAAAACATGCTGTTACTAACACGGTGGGGTTTGAGTGAGTAAACCGCAGAGCAGCACCAACAAATAAACAGTAGATCAAATGAAGATATTCACACAGAGTGCTTCAATGAGAGGCTGTCTACATTGTGTCCAAACCATCTGACACAACCTTTTCACACTGACACTCGCCTCCACAAAGATTATACAAACCACTGTTGAGCACTGTGCATTATATTATAGGAACACCTGTGATGAGATATTTTTTTTAATGCTGAGCTATTCATCTGTCAAACATCCTGTTTTAAATCTTTTCAAATAGTACTGTATACTTAGTTCACCCCTGGTTATATTATGTAGGAAAATATGGGTGGTGGATCCCGACAGACAGACAGTCAATGTGATTTAGATGGGGACAAAACCTTGATCTGGACTTAAGGGCTTAACACAAGTATTCTTGTTTGGGATAGGCCATCCTGATGTTTCTACAAAAATAAATGAATGAATAAAACAGGGCCCTTATTCCAAAATCTTCAGTATTTCGTTGAAGTTCTTCATTTTGTTCTGCTCTCATGCCAGCAAATGATAAAATACAGTCCTTTTCCCCCTCATTTCCTGTCATGTCCCTGCTGCTGCCTGTCCAATAAATGAACAATGCCCAAAACCTATATTTTTTTAAAGGCTTCTTTTGAAGCACTGTACTTTGCTAGTCTCAGAATTCATAAAATGTAGGTTGGATTTCCATAAAAAGGGCAGACAATTGAGTGAACCACATCAGGAGCTTTCAACTAAACAAAAAAAGTTTCTCTTACCTCAGGCTGAACAACATAATGCTCACAGCCAATAAAAAAACAGCCTGTTGCTTCTTGCATCTTACTAATGAACGTTACCAGAGTGGACAGCTGTATTATTGGGCAGAACGGAGGTAGAGATTCAGATTGTTCAGACAAAGCTCTTTGTTTTCCTCTCTCTCATTGTTTTTTAAATAAAGTGTCCAACCTTGCATTTCTTTTGACCTACAGTGAGTGCTCCACACACACAGACATATTAACCACTTGCACTCCCAACGCCTTTGTTCCCCACAGGTTAAGATGGATGGCCTCCAGAAACACAGCATTAAAACGAGCTGCTGTGCTCTCTGTCTGTCTGCCTGTCTCTTACACACAAGATATTAGAGTAAAGACACACTTCAGCATGTACAAGGCTGCTTTTGTGCCCACGCTTCAAGATAAACATGACAACTGCGCGCGCACAATCATATCTGCTTAGTGATGCAGAAAGTTGCTCAGCAGAGTCGAGTGTGCGCTGAACCAAACACCTATCATCAATCCTGTCTTTGCTTAAACAGCATGTGGTAAAGGTTATGTTGTCTCTCTGTCATCTCTTGACTATTCTTTAATTCCGCATTTACTTTTAATTTTTTTTGCTTCTCATTAGTTTGTCAGAGCTCACGCTTTCTCCCCCTTTCCCTCCCTCCCTCCTTTCATCTTTTCCGTCCTTTCCCTTCGCCACCAGTAAGGGAAAAAAAACTGAATACATTTAATTTGAGGTCAACGTTCAAACCTACCTTCACATTTCCTCAGAGAGGAGGGTGATGGAGAGCTGTGAGGAAGAATGAGGCAGCGAGAGAGAGAGATATGGGTATGACATTTTTATCAGTGAACCATCAGATGTTGAAATAAAAACAGCAGAGCTGTACATCTATTAGAAAAAAATAAAAGAATGCTTTCCCCTCTGTTGATAAAGTAAAAAAAAAATATGATTCAGCTGTACAATAGAGATGCTACCAGAGCTAAAGGAGAATATGTATGTGTTGTGTGTCCATGCACTGAAAAGTAGAAGTTAACATCGGTTTGTTTATCTGGATAAAAGCTGGACTTGTTTGAGTGTAGTGTGTGCGTATTTATAGAGCTTCTCTGGGAAATGCGGCTCATGCGTCTCATTGTGAATGTTTCATGCTGTGTGGAGTGATGCAGGGACATTAATAAAATAATGGAAAAGGTCTGTTTGGGGGCTATTTCACGGCTGAATGGGGGAATGGCAGGGGTGGAAGTGTGGAGAATCTCTGCGTAATTACCTCTGATTTCAGCTCACCTTCTTATCTCAGCTGGACTTCAGGCATGTGTGTCCTGTGCACGTAGTACCATAGCGTACACACTTAAAAATGACATTGTGAAAGTCTGTAAGTAAGTAACTAAATCTCACTGGTACAGAAGATAGATACACGCACAGTGGCTCAATTCTGTTTGCGAGTCAAGACCAGACTGCTTGTCTGAAGATAAAAACAAAACATGAACAACCAATGTTAGATAAACCAAACAGAGTTCTAGCTAATGGTGCACGATTTTGTGGAGAAGAGTGACAAAACAAATAAGAAAGCAAAACAATATCTAAAAATAATCCAAGTTGCAGATGATGTGTCCCTTTCTCCAAACGACCAATCACATCCCTTATAACAGAGGTCACACTGACAGTTAGCGGTTAGTGACTGGAAATAATGCGTGGGGGGAGGAATCCGATAGAACCAGATTATGATCCCTCATGAATAAAGATGTAATGAAGTATTAAACACAAATTAATATTTGACTGTGTATGTGACTATTCAAGTGTAGTGTTCACTGTGCATTGCATTAACCACTCTGTCTCATGGAGTTTTGCAACACGGTAATTTTCTGTTTCCCTTATCTGTCCACCCTGTTAGGTGTTGGAGGTGGTTCGGTCCAACTATGACACACTGACGCTCAAACTGCAGGATGGTTTGGACCAGTTTGAGAGATACTCGGAGCAGCCCAAAGAGGCTGCCTTCTTTAAGGAGCTGGTAAGAGACAGAGAGCAATGTATTGTGGGTTTAATGAGGTCTACTAGTTTTTTTTTGTTTGTTTTGTTTTGTATTTAAAGATTTTTTTTGGGCCATTTTAGCCTTTTAATAGACAGGACAGCTGTAGACAGGAAAGGGGGGAGAGAAAGGGGGAAGACATGTAGCAATTGGCCTCAGGTCGGACTCAAACCCTGAGTCTCTGCATCGAGGACTGAGCCTCTGCATATGGGTGCCCAAGTGGTGTCACTTCATATAAAGTCAGAATCACAGCTAAGGAGGACTCTGTATTGAAAAGTAAGGTATGAATTATAAGGACCCTACAAATAGTTTTTTTTACCCAGATTTTATGTCTCTAAGCACCTAAAAGTGGTTGTTTCCTGCTGCACCACAACACTAAACACTGTTTACAATAAACAAGGGCTTTTGTGCAAAGTTAAAGCTGAGAAAATGCTTCCCGTAATCGAACACCGGCCCTGCTGCGTCGAGGAGTAAACCTCTATATATGGGCGCCCGCTCTACCAGCTGAGCTATCCGGGCGCCCAGCAATTATATTTTTAAAGTTACATTTTTATCTGGACTTTTGTATCAAATGCTTCCTTTACACCGATTGATGAATTGATTAGTGTTTTTATGGGTACGTTAAGTTATGGACAAAGTCTAATTTCCACTCTTTGACCTGGTAATAAATGCCCTTCTGTCTCCAGGTGCGCTCCATCAGTCTGAATGTGAGGAAGAATGTCTCTCTGAACACACTGAGTCAGGACATCCTGCTCAAAGAGTTTTCCACCATCTCCTGAGACTCACGCACACACACACATCCTCCTCCTCCCTTCAGATGGACACACACAGTACATCTGTGTGCATGTGGACATGTACACATACTTTACACACAATACAAACGCCAACAAGTACAATCCTCGATTGTTCTTTCCACGATACGTCTTGATTCCTCATCCTCTTGAACTGAACGATGGAAACTGAGACAGACACACTGACTAAGGAAAGACCTGTAAACTCTCCGGACTTCCTCCCTGTGTGGTCGTTCATATGTGCGTGTGATAATTTAAGGAAGTGCCCGTATTGCACTGGTTCCTCGTGTGCAATCTGCAGTATTGGCTGGACTGTTAACTGACACATTAAAGTTTGAATTTAATTGAATTCAAGTATTTTTTAACCCAGATGTTCATCTCCATCGATGATGATGTAAGTAGCTTTGGCTGTCAAACTGATCACAGATTTATCATGCATCTCTCCAGTAATTATTTCAGAAGCTTTGAGTGACCCATCATGTCCTTTTCTAACAACACTGGTAATGATGACCCTGAGCCTTTTTGAGTTTGAATCTTACTGTAAATCCTCCTTTAAATGGAGCATTAACGCTTTCTTAGTAGCTGAATGCTTGTTGTGCGAATGTTAACTTAATTCTCGTAATGTTCAAACCGAATGTACAAGTATTTTGTATTTACATGTTTACCAAGGGGTAGAATATTTTGAGCTGTAGTTAAGTTGAGAATGCTCTGAAGTGATTAAAACCTCTTTATTGTTGTTGCAAACTTTTGCTTTTGAACAAAGCCATGACTAACATTCACTACTGCACGTCAAACAAGTCATTGTCTCGGATAGTTACAAATGAATCGGAATGTGTTGAGTGGTTAGTTTAGAAGGAAAACCGTTCAAACAATGGTTAAATGTTATGATCCATTAAAGTGATTATTTCTGATGTGTCTCTGGTACTTAAAGTTAGTTTAGTGGGGAAAACAGGAACTCATCCTGGCTTGTTGAAATTATTTTTTGACTGGAAGCAGATCTTAATTATGCAATTTCTTCAACTGTAGGGTCTTGTTTCTTTACAGTAACCTCTAACTCCTGTAGGTATATTTGTTTCTTTTTTAAATAAAGGTTGCTTTCCTATTACTCAACTAATGCATCCTCTGTTGACTATTCAGGCAAGAAACATTAAGAAATCTTGCTTTTATATCTATATTGTAACCACCTTTTTTTTTTTGTAACCTTTTTTTCCTTGTAAGCTTTCCAACAACCAGCACGTGCGCACCCACGCACGCACGCGCATGCACGCACGCACGCGCATGCACGCACGCACACAGTGTCACCTGCTGACACTGCTGTCTGAGTCTGATGCATAGGCAGTCAGTGGGAGACTTGATTTCTTACCCCCACACACTGCAAACGTGAAATATGACTTTTCATTCGATGAATATGGTCTTTGATAATAAATAAATGCTTTTCTCTTGGATGATGTCTTTACTTGTTGTTCCCCTGTGTGTTAAGCATTTATAAACTGTAAAAAGTCAAGCAGCTTACACTCAATCGATTCAGTGTAAGATTGCAAAGAAGTTATTTCATTAGAAAGTTGAAAGGTACACCTGGGTTAAACACAATTATTTAACATGAAAAACATCAACTTTAAAGCTGCATGAATGATCTAGCATTTACCGGTTTAACGTTTTTGCATTGCATTGAACAGTATTAGAATATGTGAACACATTTTTTTTAACAGCATAATATCTATAATATTTTACAGTCTTCTAATATTTTATTTATTGGTTTATTAAATAAATATTTAATTTAATTGTCATGCCTAAAGAGGAATAAAACACTAAGGAGGTTGTCAATTAAAACCCATTCATGCATGAATGGGTTTTAATTAGCCAGATAAAAGCCCCTGCACAGTCATGGTCCACCCATACGGTTGTTATCACTCCATCTACCTGATTAGAGCTCTTTTCATGACTGTGTGTGTACAGACTGTTTGATTGATACTGTATCTCCCTCACATAGCTATTTTGCATCTTTCACTGTGGGACAACTTACACCGTTATCGTTATAATTGGTAAATTGCCTTTGATGACCTCATGTATTTCCTAGCACAGCTCTGACCAAAATCTACATTGACAAAAATTCAGTTTTATGTTTCCTACTAAAAATCAGGAATGCTGTTAAAACGTAATCCTAAAAAAAAAAAAAAAAAGTCCTGCAGGATAATTATCCTGCACAATACCTGCATAATATATACAAGCCTCCTTCTCAAACATATTCCAGAGGGACTATTTTATCCCTTAGTTAACCTCTATAAAGAAGTCTGTAGTCAAGCCAGGATGATTGTGAAAGATAATGTGAGAATAGCGGTCACAGTGAGTACCCACCCTAATTACATCAGATTATATGCACTGATACATTTCGTTATCAAATGTATCTGTTCATGGTCACAAAATGCTAATCAACCACT